>NW_004955530.1:1872563-1936000 GCF_000276665.1 Chinchilla lanigera | reverse complement strand
CGCGGGGCTTGGCGCGGAGGATTGGAAGGTCGGTGGGAAGGAGAGCTGCGCGGCCGGGCTGTCAATCAAAGTAACGTGGGGCGAGGGGCCGCGGGCGCGCGCGGGAGGAGGCGGCGGCGTGCGGCGCGGGGCTGCTGGCCGGGATCGCGGGAGCTGCCAGTGCGCTTCTTGCTGCGAGGAGACATCTCCGGTCGCGGCGAAACCCGGGGTGACACCCCAGCCTCACGCGCGCCTCTCCTGAGCCGCCCTTCACGGGGGGCCGAGCCCGAGATGGAGGGGGAGAGCGACGCCCCTCGAGGGCGGGCTGGGAGTGGACGGCTCGGCCTGCCGCGGGTGTCGGGTGCGCGTGGCCCCGGCGCGCAGAGGACGCCGCCCCGCGCGGTAGCCCGGTTCTGTTGAGTGACAGCCGAGGGCTGAGAAGCCTCCCAGCAGCCGGGCCCGACCAGAGCCGTCCCCAGGTCCCGGGAACAGAGAGCCGCGGAGCCTGCGAGGCGCCCCCCGTGGGTTGGGCCCTCGCGGCCGGCTGCGGCCCGGACGCGGTTTTTGCCGGGACTGGAGTGAGACGGGCCTTGGGGTCTTGGTGGAAGAGTGACCCGGGGTCTGCCCGCTTCTCGGAGCCCACGGCCCGCCTGGCCCCCGTGGACTCTCCTCCCCGGAACACTGCGGACGAGCTGTCCTCCGCGAGCGGAGCGGCCGATGCCGGGGGCCGGAAGAAAGGCGAACATCTCTTACTTCGGAACCCAGTCAACAGCTTTCGGTGTTATAACCCCCTTCCTATGCCATTGTTTTACCTTCCAGAGACTTTTGGGAAGCTTTGCTTTGTTTTGTTTTGATTGGGGTTTTTTGCTTTGGTTTGGTTTGGATTTTTGGTGTTCTGTGCTGGGGATTGAACCGAGGCCCTTGCACATACTTGGCAAAGCACTGTACCACTGAGCTCCGTCCTCCCCGCCCCCGTCAGTAAGCTTATTTAAGCACGTACAGGTTTATTCAAAGTTGTGCTTTCACAGAGATATTTTTCTTTGAAATATTAAAAGGATCATTTTAGATAATACAGTTCTCTGTTGGAGTTTTTACATATGTATGAGATTGATTTGTCTATAATTGCATCAATCGCAAATATCAATTATAAATGAAAAATAAAAGAGCGATTTTAGCCGGTCTGAAGGCCATAGTAAATTCTTAAACAAGTTCGACAGGGTGGCTTTGCAGTGTTTTCATTTTGTTGAATGGAGACAGGTGGTTGGTTATGTGACTTGATTTTACTAAGACAGGAACTAGGAAGGAAAGACTGCGTCTAGTCTTGGTTCAATTTGGTGACGCTGGAGGCGGTTGCACATTCAGGTCGTTTGAAATCCTGTGACCCACAGGCCCTGCGCTCTGTCCTTGGGAGGCCTGTGCTCCTCGCAGTCTTCGTGCAGGAACAGAGTCACCTGTGCGGATCTGTGGTCACTCACCCCGGAGTTCTCCTCCACCCCTGCACAGGGAGCACTTATGCACCCCGACACAGCTGGGCACGGGACATCCCCCAGCTTCCAAAAGCTAATTTAGTAGTAAGTGTACCCTGACTGACAGGCACAAGCTGCTATTTAAACAGAAAATTAAAACAGGATGTTAGAGGACAGGAGCAAAAATGTGGGTGCTGCTTTCTCACTCCAGTTCCTTCATTCAATTCTAACAGTTTCTTTAAATATTTCATAATGACTGTTCACAGAAAATGCGTACACTCCAACTACGTTTCCCAGCTTGCTATGAGTAAAAGCTACAAATACTCTTTTAAGTCGTGCTTCCTTACCAGTAGAGTTCAAAACCAGGCCAAGCCTTTTGATTTCCTTAAAATGTACTATGTGGAAGCCTGGTGAGGTAAGAAACACCTGTAAACCCAGAAGCATTGGAAACTGAGGCAAGAGGAGCACAAGTCCGAGTGCAGCCTAGGAATTCAGCAAGACCCGTCTCAAAGTAAAAGACAAGAGAAGAAAGGGCTGTGGATATAGCTCAGTGTAAAGAGCCTAAGTTCAATCTCCAGTACGACCTGAAAAAAAAAAAGTACTATGGAAATGAGAAGACATACAGTGATTTCAAAACAAAGTCCTATAATTGGGTGTTTAAAGATGGGTGGTTTTTGAAGGCATTCTTCATTCTCATTTGAACATCCTCCTTGAGAGTGGGGGAGGCGCTGTCCTTTGTCAAGGTCAGACTTTCCCTGATTGTCACGCTGTAATAATTACACTGCAAAACTCATCACACTGTATTGCAAATGAGGGGTTTAAACAATCAAGCAGCTTGAATCTTAGTTTTAAATAAATAATATATGTGCAGATTCCCTACAGCCTATTTTAAAAAAATAGTCTTACTCATGAAATCTATAATTTCAGTAACCATAATCTTCTTTAGCTTTAACATATTCACATGCTAGTGATGTTTGTACAGGAAATAATGTTAAGTACACTGCTTTCATAGTAAATAGTTTTGGGCGAAAAAAGTACCCCTGTTCTGCCAAAGAAATAAAGACTTTTTGGAGACTGGGTCTCACCATCTTTGCAGCCCAGGTTGGCCTTAAACTCAGGATTCTCCAGCCTGAGCCTCCTCAGGGCTGATACTACAGAATCACCATGACTGACTTTATTTTATCTTGATGTATATATGTGTGTGGATTTACGTTCATTAGTGATTATCAAATTTTTAACTCAATGGCCTAATTACAAAATTAAATGTTATACAGTGTAGGCACTAGACATAATAGGAAAATATATGAATGCTGATCAAAGGAATTACTCATTTTAGCCAGGCATGGTGATGTGTACCTCTTATCCCAGCAGGAGCCAGGTAGACTGCAATTTAGAGAAAGCCGGTCTCTAAGTGATAATAACAATAAAAAAGACTGGGGATGTAGCTTGGCACAAAGGCCCTGGGTTCAATCCCCAGTACCAATGCTTTTTATAAGAGAAGAAAATAAATTATGCATCTTTAATTCTATTTTTTAAATAATTACAGCAGTTTTTAGAGACCAGTTTTGTCATTTCTCTTTCTGAGCTAGTGCTCGTACATTTCCTCATTTGAGAGTTTTCTTTCTCTCTTTGGGTTTATTTTGTTTTGTTTTTTAAAACGATCTCACTGTGTAGCCCAGGCTGGCCACAGGGATCCTGTTGCCTCAGACTCCCGATTGCTGGGATTACAGGTGTGTGCCATGTCTGAGGAAACAGTTTTCTGCAGCTTAAGAATATAGGGTCCAGAAGAAAGAAAAGAAGGGATGGACTTGAGTGGAGGTGGGGTGTAGGGGAGAAGGCAGAGAAGAAAAAAACGATCAGTAGCAGATCCATGCAGCAGTGAAACCTCAATAAAATCAAGTCCAAAGAATCTCTTGTGGTTTCACACAATATGGTAAAATTAGAGATTGCAGGAAACCAGCTAAATTAAACTGGGAGCATATGAAGAGAAACGAGCAGGCTGCACGAAAATGACACATTCACTGACCAGTGTGCTTTTTTATCAACAATTTCTTTGTTAAGACGCAGATCAAAGGATCCTGCATATGTTTTCATTCTGTTCTAACTGGAAAATTACATCCAGATGTTTAATAGGCATTTGGTTGGTTTTTCAGCATTGATTAGATATGTTGGTTCTGTTTGCTTACAAGTGTAGCCGGATCATTAGCTAATGCAAAGAAATGTTTGCTGTGAGTTGCTAATTAGGGCTTTTGGAAACTCTCCATGCTCAAGAACAATTTGTACAGTGGCCAGAAGAACTTGTGGGACTTGGGGAAGTTGTTTTCCCTTCCTTGCCTGCTCAGGGAGGCAGACGCTCATCCCTAATCCCTCCCTTTGCCTAGGAGGATTGCTGGGTGGTTCCCCAAGGAATAGAGTGGGAATGAATGAGGAGCCGACCACACAGATATCCCCAAACACGGAGACAGAGGGGCTCTCTCTGGGGCCATCACTGGGCATCTTCCAGATGGGGGTGATGTCTGCAGTGCCGCATGTTCACATGGGATGATGCTTGCTGCGAATGTTACCAAATACACAGGATTTTTAAGCATACTTCCGAGGCAGATGGGAAGGCCCTTTATGATAAATGAGTGTACTTGAATTTATTACTATAGTACTTATAATTAAAAATGTCTCCTTTGCAATTGCAGCACTTTACAGGGTAGAGAGACCAAGCTTGAGAACCAGAAGGTAGGATCGAAAGGAGGGAAGGAGAGGAATTCTGGAAACTGGGGTGTCTGGGAGAAAATGTGTTGTTTAGTTCACAGCCCACCCATTTGTTTACCTTGTTAAAGCCCCAAAGCTTGTAGGAGATTAGCCATTTACTGGTATTCAAATAAACTGTTTAAGAATTTGAGGCACCAAGTGGATAAACTTCCTAGCCGGTCAATCATGTTTTTAAAAACTGCGTCTGTGGCCTACAGAACCACCTCAGACAGGGCTGAACTTTTGTTTATTTAAGTCTGTATTTCCAGGGAGGTATCAGCCCCAAATAGCATGTGTTTATAAGCAGTCACAGAAGCACAGATATAAACCAGTTGTACAGTCACATGCCTGTAATCCAAGCACCTGGGAGGCAGGTTTGAGGCTAGCCTAGGCTACATTGTGATTGAAGGCCAGCCTGAACTGCACAGGGAGCCCCTGTCCAAAAAGCAAAACAAAACAAAAAGTGCAGATATAAATGCCATTGTGTTACATTCTTTTGCATGTTAATACCCCTTCCAAGCCTGTTTATATGTAACGAACACTCGCTATTGAAGTAGTCTAATCAGTGTAGGTTTTTCACACCAATAAAATTCATGGTTCAGTCCTTGAAATAGTGCAAGCTCTACTTAGACCTCCACAAGATGACCAGGAACAGCACCGTCAGTATTTGGGGACCTGACCCAATACTGCCTGGAGTTGTGACCGTGATAATGGGTCCCCTGCACACTCACACACACATATGCACACTCACACATGTTCCTACTATTAACCCATTCTAAGGTCTGTTAAAAGCAGGGATAATATACTTCTCTTATTCTTCTGGGTAGGCATTTAGCAGGACAGAAGCAAAAGGGCATGTGATGGATAACTGGGGAGGGGAAGGGCATTTGCAGGAGGCGCCTTCCTGGCAGGCTGTAGCCCGCATACTCACTCACAGGACGGGAGGAGACCTGTGCTCTGAGTTCTCTGATGACTACCTCTGCTGCAGGCAGCGCTCCAGACAACTCTCCTCAGCCTTCAGTCATGTAGGTGGCACTTCTCCCTGTAGCTAGCAAGATCTCAGTGTGGTTAAAACTTGAGCTCAGCTCATCAGTGATCCTGGGTGTTTCTGTGATGAGGGCAGAAGAGGTCTAGGACGGGAAGGCCACCAGCAGATGTGTATTCCAGATACCTTCATGTTTCTGAAGCATCTTGACTTGGATGACCAGGTAAGTGGCATAAATTCTGCATGAGACAGATAGCCTGAGTGCTTTAAAAGCCATTGTCAGCTAAGGTATGGCTCAGTGGTAAAGCACTTCTCTAGCATACAAAAAGCCCAGGATTTGATTCCTAGCACTGCTGAAAACAGCAACAGAAATGTCATGGAAAAGAAAAACAGAAAAGTTGCTGGGCGTGGCAGTGCATGCCTGTAATCCCTGCACTCAAGGAGCCTGAGGAAGGAGGATCCCCGTGAGTTTAAGGCAGAGTGAGGCTGTCTCAAAAAACAGGACAGTTCCAGAATGTTACTGGCCAGTCTAACTGTGGACGGGATATGAGGAGTAAGGAATTACCATGCTGTTTTGGGTTTGGTTTCTTGAGACGAGGATCTCAGTGTGTGTTCCAAGTTGGTCTCCCAGGTGCTGGGCTTGCAGATGTGCCACTGTCCCGCTATGGTGCTCTTCCGGTGTGAAAACGCCCTGGCTGCTGGGCAGCTGCTGTTCTGAGACAACGAATGGCAAAGCGTGCCACTTCCCAACTCCTGTCGTTGGAAATAGGAGGGCACATTTGGCAGTTTGTTTACATCCTAAGACTTGGGGTTGGTCTATAGCTGTTCATTTTATTCTTGTTTATGTATTCTGTTTGAAATTTTCATGATAAAAAGTTTTGAGGAAACAACTCAAACTTCATTGTCGATATCGTCTCGTGTTAAATGGAATTCACTTCATGGCTTGAAAATTGATTTATAATATTTCAAATAAAACAAGAAAAAAGCGTGAGGCTGGGCATGGTGGCACATGCCCATAATCCCAGCCCTCTGGGAGGCTGAGGCAGAAGGATTACAAGTTTGAACCCAGCCTGGGCAATTTAGCAATTTAGTGAGTGAGACCTTGTCCAAAACAAAAATAAAGGTCTGGGGATGTCATTCGGCACAACCCAGGCACAACGGCCCTGGGTTGAATGGTCTAGTTCCATCAAGAAAAGAAAAATTTGAGGTTGTTTTTTCTTGATCATGAAACTCCTTCTGATAACTAAAGTATCACCCATGTTTTTGCTCTGGATCATTGAATATTTTATTATTTATTCTCTCTTATTTGTTTTTCTAACTGTCCATTAGTTATCAATTAATATAAAATAGAATCTTTAAATATACTAGGTTATTAAGTTAATAATCCTCTACTGCATCTTTTTGTGACCCATTAAGCTCAGAATCACCAGAAAAAATCTATAAAATAAAGGCAAAACTCTTTCTATGTTAAGAATATTTTAATTTTTAAATGTTTTATGCATACTTGGTCTGCTAGCCTTTTTATTACTTGAGCATAGCAGTGATGCATAAATTATTAGTTTGATTTCAAATTTTCTTAATATTTTGAAATATGATACTCATACAGATTATAGTGCTGTGTACTAAGCTTTAAATATTAATCCTGAAAAGAAGTAAAAATATCACTAAATCTTGAATACTGGTGTTGTCCTTGTCTGAATTCCTGGGCACACAAACCCACAGGGGGTGGTTCCTGTCACCCTTCTAGGTACCAATATCCACAATATAAAATGGCATAGCTTTCTCAGGGAACTTACACCCTCCTGTCAGAACTCCATCTCCAGCCCTTTTTTACTTTTATGTTTGTTGGTGGGGGGCATTGAGACAGGGTCTCGCTATGTAACCCAGGCTGGCCTTGAACTCCCCCAGATCCTTCTGACTCAGCCTCCCGAGTGCTAGGTTTGCAGGTGTATGCCACCAGGCCCTAGTGTTGTTATTTTTAATATTTTCAATCCACAGTTGATTGAGACCTTGAATGCAAAACCCAGGCAGACATGAAGGGTTCACCCTATTTATTTGGCCTAATAAATAAATTGTTCTTCAGAAAAGCCATGAGAGGAAGGAGACAAACTGGAAGAAGGCAGAACGGATGCCCTAGCCATCGATTTTTTCCGAATCACGGTTATTTAGTTTGCTTTTATTTTTCCCACCATTATGTGTAAAAACTGTGGGACAGGACGAGAGTAAGCAGATTCTAGCTTGCCTGTGCACAGATTAAATCTGCAATTTGTGGAGAAAGATGTGATTGCCTGTAAGGAAAGAAACCTGAAGATGCAGGAAAAGCCGGACTCTGGCACACAGACTCATCAGCTCTCCCAGCATTTCCAGCCACCCTCCCCATAACTAACGATTATGTAAAATGAAAATGATAAAAAGAACTTGAGCTTCACCAGGACAGAAATAGCCCTGAGGGGACAGAGTTACCGGGCTGGTTTCCTCCACACTTCAGAAGAACTGGCAAGCTGCAATTGGCACTTGAGAAAGTGTTACAAAACATTGAGAAGTAGTAGAGCAGTGTTGATTAATGTAAACAGCCTGCCTCAAGGAGTAATACCTTTCTCAAGAAAACTGGTTTTCCAATTAGCATTTCTATGGAGGCACTGTCTTCAGGGAACTCCAGCTAAGGTTTTTTTAAAAATTCATTGTATTTGCCTTTGCTGGAGAAGGAAGATGCCAGCATATTTGCATCTTAAATTCCTCAAAATTTTGGGGAAAAAATGGTTAGGTTAAAAAGCAAACAAATCATAAAAAGAAAATTCTGACACATGCTACAGCATGGAGGACCCTTGAAGATGTCATGCTAAGTGGATAAACCAGTCATAAAAAGACAAATGGTGGTTCGTGCCTATAACCCCAGCACTCTGGGAGGCTGAGGCAGGAGGATTGAAAGGTCAATCCTAGCCTGAGCAACTTAGCAAGACCCTGTCTTAAAAGAAAACAAATGGCAGGGATGTAGCTCAGTGGTAGAGTGCCCTTGAGCTGGATCCCCAATCCTGTGAGCGAAACCAAAACCAAAAGCAATTTAGTGAGACCCTGTCTGAAATTTAAAATAAAATAATAAAAGGGCTGGGAATGTAGCTCAGTACAGAAACTTTGAGTTCAATCCCCATCACCTCAAAAAAAAAAAAGTATGATTGCACTTACATGAGGAACCCAGAGTAGCCCAAACCAGAGAGGCAGAGTGGGATGGTGGTTGCAGAGGCAAGGAAGGGAGTGTGGGCTGACTGTCTCCATCGCGCCGCTGTGGACGCCTGTTACTGTTTCGCAGGCTGTTCCGTGCTTGCCATGGAAACTTTACTGTTGCAAGATGAAGCGGTTCTGTGGATGTGTGCATAGGACACTGCCATGAACTGGCCCAGTGTGCTTCAAAGTGCTTATGTTGGCAGGTTTTTTTCCAGGGCTAAGGGCCTTAACCTAGAGCCTTGTATGTGTGAAGCCAGTGCTGTACTCTTGAATTATATTCCCATGCCTCTACATTTTTAAAAAGTCAGTAGAGGTCCTTCTTCTAGTCACCAGGCTTTTGCTTGTAGCTGTTTTGGTTTTGCTGGCAGGTTTGGGGATCCAGCTCAAGGGCACTCTACCACTGAGCTACATCCCTGCCACTTGTTTTCCTTTAAGACAGGGTCTTGCTCAGTTGCCCCAGGGTAGTCTTGAACTTTTGATCCTCTGGCCTCAGCCTCCCAGGCAGTAGTGATTACAGCCCGGCCCTGCACAGGTTCATTTTGGACTTTCTTCCCATTTGTTTCTCGAGCTTGCGCAGACGTATTTGGTGCTGAGTGCTTAGCTTGTTTGATGCTTACATCAGTGCCCCTGGGTAGCTCTCATCACCCCTGCCTTGCTGACCAGGCCTTGAGGCCCAGGGCAGCAGAGCCAGGCATCTCTGTCCAGCCGCTCCCAAGAACACTGGGATTCACAGCTACAGCTGAGCCCAAGTCCTCCACCAGGGTGCTCCCGCCTGCCCTCACCCCATCCGCTGGCGGAAGGAGAAAGGAAAATGTGTGTGTGTGTATGTGTGTGTGTGTGTGTGTGTGTGTGTTCTGACACAAACCTGTAGGATTCTCTTGCTGTTTTTAAGGTGAAGTGTCACTGTTAGAATTTACATCCTGACACAGAACTACCTGCTGCCCTTGGCCTGGAGTTGTGTCTGCTGGTGGGAAAATGCAGACTCTCCCACTTGTGTGCTTCCTGGGAGGCCGAGTCCATTGCAGTTGAGCAGATATTTACATTTCACACACATGCACACACACACACACACACACACACACACGCATGTGTATATACTTCTGTGATTCACAATGTTTTGGGATGATTCAGATAGCAGTAGCCATGGAGTCTGGCTGATAATACATTTGGAAACATTTGACCTGTTCAATGGAAAAAGATGTGTTTCTGTCCTTCAGAGTCCTCTTGAAATCAGTGGCTTTCAAACAAACTTTGATCGTGAACCACATTAAGAAATACTTGTTTTTGGAAACAGAGTCTCACTGTGTAATTCAGGCTGGCCTTGAGCTGGAAGTGATCCTCCTGCCTCAGCCTCCCTGGTATGTGTGCTCCCATTCCTGGCAAGAAATACATTTTAAAAATCCCAACCCAGTGTTCTCTGTCTTCCCAACACACACCCACACCAAGTATATTTATTTGTTCTATACACACACACACACACACACACACACACACGTCGCATACACAGGTTGCAACACAATTAAAAACATTTCTTTTTCCAGGTTAGATGGTGCATGCCTGTAATCCCAGCACTCGGAGGACAAAGCAGGAGGATCTCAAGATCAGCCTCAGCTACCTAAAAAGGTTGAGCTCAAAGTAACAAAAAATTTTCACGTATGCTACAGTGGTGCATGCCTGTGATCTCTGCTGTTGAAGAGGCTGCAAATTTAGAGTCAGCCTGGGCAACTTAATGAGACCCTGTCTCAGATCTCAGAAAAGAAAAAAGAAGGGTGAGTGTATACATTAGTGGTAGCATGCTTGCCTAGTGCTGGGGGTGGTTGTTGCTATAGAATTTTTTTCACTTTGCTTCCTAAAATTTTTAATTTTTGTGTTGTTAGGGCTCAAACCCAAGGCCGGCTCCTGCCTCAGCTTCCCAAGGGCTGGTATTACAGGCATGCAGTGTGATTATTAACCTTCCATTTTTTGGAAAACTGTTGTCCCCAAACTATGTCTTTCTCCTTCCTTCCCTTTCTTTTTCTTTTTTTTTGTTTTGTGGTTGTTGTTTTGTTTAGGAGACAAGGTCTTGCTGTAGTTTAGGCTGGCCTTCAGTTCACTACATAGCCCAGGCTGCTCATAAATTTGTGATCCTTCTCTCTCAGTCAATTCCTTGCTGGGATTACGGGTATAAACCACCACACCTGGCTTTTCCTTCCACTGTGCCACACCTTCCTTCCTTCATTCTCTTTTGTGGTGTGAGGCTGGGCTTGAACCAGGATCTTACATGTGCCAGGCAAGCCTTCTATCAGTGATCTACATCCCCTGCTCATTTTTAGTTTTGATTGACTGATTGATTTTTTTAAAACAAGGTCTTGCTAAACTGTCCAGGTAGGACTTGAATTTGCAGTACTCCTGCCTCACCCTCCCAAGTTCTGGGAGGCATGCGCCACCATGCCAGGCTCAAATCATATTGCCATTAAAAACAATGACACAATCTGCCCAATAACTGTAGGACAAATGACAGATTTTTCTTTATACTGCTTTGCTACAAGAAATCGTAATCTCTGCATTTCTTTCAAAGTTAATCTTCACTCCCTAGTCAGTAAGATCCAAATGTGTCTGAGAATCTCCTGGACAGTCTATAGGTGCTCCTTCCCCACTGGCTTTTTTCTGCCTCCCTGTCCTTCTCCCCGCTCAGCTTCCCCGCCCTGTCCCCCATCTCCTGTGGGATGTCTGCCCACCCACACCCCAAGCCTAGAGCGAGAACACAAAGACTGGAAAGTCAAAAGATCCGATGCAGGGCTGCAGTGGTGTGCGCCTGTGCTTCCAGCACTCTGGGAGGTGAGGCACAAGACTGCCGAGGTTCCAGCCCAGCCTGGACAACTTAGTTACCCAAAATAAAAAATAAAAGGCGGGGGATATAGTCCAATGTGGCAACACTGGGTTCAATCACCAGTACTAGGGGAAAAAAATGTGTGTGTGTGTGTGTGTGTGTGTATATATATATATTTGAATTTGAATATATGTATATTTTTTTCTCTCCCTTAAAACACCAAGTTCAGAGCCCTGCAGGGGCTCCCTCCCTACTTCTAATTCTGCAGCTGACCTTAAGCAAACCATTCTATTGGGCTCTCTTTCCTCACCTTAAAATGAGGATAATCATGCAGATTCCTCCAGATAGTTGTTTAGCTCGCAGGTGATTAACTGGGATAGCAGTGACTGCCTTGTCACAGGTCTTTTTTGAGACAGGGTTTTGTTATGCAGTTCAGGCTGGCCTTGAACTTGTGGTGATCCTCCTGCCTCAGCCTCCCAAGTGCTGGGATTACAGGTGTACACCACCACGCCCCGCGGCCTTGGCACAGGTTTTGTTCCCTGTGACCCGTCTGCTTCCCCTTTTCTGTGTAGGGGGAGCAAAGCCCCTTCTGTAGCTTGGCCAGAGCTGGGCAGATACCACATATACCTGCAAGTGCTTCCTGCAGTGTGGACCCTGGAGTGTGTTCTGCAGAGCCATGGCCCAATCATGGCCCAGTGTTCTAGAGCCCAAGAAAGATGACAGCCTGGCTCCTGAGGGCGGGTAAAGGGGTGTCGAGATGACCTTGAAGAGCCTCCTGCATTTTCCTTGGTTATAGTCTGTGTTGTGCTGAGGAAGACAGTGCTAGAGTGCAGTCCTCGTGGAGCTAGGAAAGGCAGACTTCTAAGCTTTGGGCGTGGGGATGTGAAGCCAGATGACAAGCAGCGCAGCAGCTGTTTTGGTAGCTATAGGCCCTAAACTGCTGTTTTGGATAATATACTATGAAAAAAAGGTGGCAGCCAGTGAGAAGTTAGTGGAATTTGGTCTCAAATATGCTCCCCTTGAATGCCAGGCCTTCTCACCTAATGAAAGGAAGTTGTGTGTTGCAAAGACCTTGAGAAACACATTCGGAAATCAGGAAGTCGATCAGAGCAGCTGGACTGTAGGATGTGCTCTAGTCTAGGATGGGTTTGTTGTTATTTTTAGGGTAACTTTTTAACTGGGAACCTCTGTTTTCCTACTGAAGACTCCTTCCCGTCTCTGCAGTGGCAGAGGTCTCTCAAGTCTGTGAGTAGGGTTAGTGAGAACTGAGAGCCTGGGTTAAACAGGAGTCCTGCCAGCTCTGGTTACCATGCTGCAGTAGCAGTCAGACCCAAGTATCTGCTAATTCAACAAGTCTCTTGTCTACTGAGTGACCTAGAACCTCTTCACTGTCATTGTTCATGTGAGAACTTTTCTTTCAAACCAGTCTAGCTTGCTTGCTTGATTTCTCCCCCACCCCCTTTCTTTCTTTTGAGACAGGGCCTCACTATGCAGTTCAGGCTGGCCTTGAACTCACTGTGTAGCCCAAGCTGGCTTTAAACTCACAGCAGTCCTCCTGCTTCAGCCTCACAAGTCCTAGGATTGCAGGCATACACCACTATGCCTGGCCCAAGCGTACTTTAGAAAGGTCAAAGAAAATTGAAATACAAAGCCTCCATTTATGAACACACTAAGAGGAAAGAAAAGAAGGGAATTTTTTTTCTCTACATTTACTTTTTTCCAGGTAGGAAATACTAGAGCATAAGGTAAACAATTTTGGCTACTCAGATCAGAATTTTAAAAAATAAAAAGCCCTCTATGATTTATAAAATGTGCTGGTATGTAGCTCAGTGGCAAGGGGGGTTTCATCCCCCAGCATTGCAAGAATAAATAAAAATAAAATGTGGCATGTATAGTGCTGCGGCACACAGAGGCCAAGCTTGCCAGTTCCCACATCACTATTCCTCTGTGCCCCTCACTGCCCCCTGGGAAGTGTTCTGCCTGGCGGGCTAGGCTGAAGTCCTCTCTGTGTGATGAGCAGTGCGAGAGCTCTCGGTTGGTGACAGGAGAAGCTAGAGGAGGTGGGCAGTACTTCGAACTCTTCCTGTTCAAACAGGGGCCATGCTGGAACTTACAGTCTGTCAACAGTTCTTCAGTGTCCTGCAGAAACCCTCTGAAATCTGCTTCTCTTTCTCATGAGCATTTTACACAGTAATACCCGAGCAGACCTTTCAAGGGGAGTGCTGAGGACTGGAATGAGGTGCCTCTTAGCTGAGGTGCTGCGGAGAGCAGGGCCATATTAGCAGTCCTGGGGGTTCATGTTGGGACCCAGAGCCCGCTCACTCACATTCCTTGACGAAGTCTTGCTCAGGTCCTGGTTCCACAGTTTCTACAGATAACTAGTAAGAATCCCAAGCTGGATCTAGTTTCACTGCATTTAGCCCAGTCATCTGCCTAGATAATAAAAGCAACAATTCTTCCACATGTCAAAGAGAAGGCCCAGGATGCAGCATCTTCAAACATTGGCTTTGTGACCCAGAACAGTGCAAATAGTTCGCATTTTGCTACTGACAGCCTCCAGCAGACTTTCATTGATGGACTGGGGTTTCTCAGGGTTCTTCTCCTGAATGAGTCTCAAAACTCGTTCAGGAGCTAATGCCCTGTTCGCAAAGCACCAGTTGCAGACCTCTCTGTATCCTCCTAGATGCAGTCATGTTGCCCATACTATTTTCTGGAGGAAGGACTGTGTTCATGGAAATCGGAGGTTGAAAGTATAATCTATTCCCAATAACAAGGTATTTAGATTTACCCAAAACACAATTCTGTTCTAAGTATTAAGGATGGAATGAACAATATAAAAGTTACTTACTCAGAGTATACCTGAGCAACCAAAAGTTACATTTTAAAGCCGTGCACAATGGCATGTATACATACCGTCCCAGCTACTGGGGAGGCTGAGACAGGAAGATCACTTGAATCTGGGAATTCCAGGGTAGCCTGGACATCAGAGCAGCACTCTGTCCCCGCCTCACCAAAAAAAAGAAAAAAAAAAATTAAACACAGCAGTAATGAAACACTTGAGAGCATCAAGTTACCCCACAGTATCTTCTGAGGATTTGTTCAAGGGCCCCTGGGGATAACAGTGTGTAGATGTTCAAGTTGCTTATACAAAATGATGTAATGTGTGTATATAACCTATACTCATTCACCCATATACTTTACTTTTTATTTTATTCATTTATTTAGGTGCCAGAGATTGAACCTAGGGCCTTGAACATGCTAAGAGTTTGCAGAAGAACATTTTTTTCTTGCATACTGGGGACTGAACCGAAGACCTTCACACTGAACTATATCCTCAACGCTTCTTTTTTTTTTTTTTATTTTGAGAGAGGATCTCACTAAGTCTCTAAATTGCCTAGGTTGGGTTTAAACTTAAGATGGTCCTGCCTCAGCATCCTATAAGACTGGGATTACTGGAGTGTGCCACCATGCCCAGCTTTTGCAGAATTTTTTTAGATACTTGGAGAAAATATAAATTCCTAGATCCTGCCTCAGAGAACAAAACAACTGCATTTTTTAACAATATATCCCAGATGACTTTTTAAGTACACATTAGTTTAAGCAGTAGTTGTTTAGAGTGTGAAAATGCAAGGGGCCACTCAGGGACATGGAGGAGCATTGGGAAGCTAGGTGGGGCTGGCCAGAAACACAGGGAGGCCTGGGAAGTGCTGGAGAGAGGGCAAAAGAGGCTGCAGAGGCATAAATGTAAGAAGAAATCTTAAAACAATGGAAGAAAATAAAGGTAATTTTTTTGTCTGTCCACAAGATAGAGGACTTTGTAAGCTTAAAAGCAAAGATAGCAAACTAAAGTGTTGTCAGACTTCGCTACATGAATGTTAACTATTTCAACATGTGAAAAAACTCCACAAGCCAGGCACAGCGGTACACTTCTATAATTTCACTCAGGAGGCTAAAGTGGAAGACTTGCAAGTCTGAGACCAGCCTGGCTACATACCGAGTTAAAGGCCAGCCCGACCTATATAGCAAGACCCTATATCAAAAAGATAACCAACCAAACAAACAAACAAAAAAGAGTTTTAAAAATGCCAGAAACTGGGCTTGGCACATACCTTCTAATAATCCCAGCTACTCAGGAGGCTGAGGCAGGAGGATCACATGTGGTAGGCCAAATTGGGCAACTAAGCAAGACTTTGTCTCAAAGTAAGAAAAAGGGCTAGGGATGTACCTTTGTGCTCCCTGAGTTCATGCTCCAGTACTGCAAATTAATTAATTAATTAAATTAAAAAAAGAAAAAGGGAGAAAGCAAGCAAAAAGAAAAACATTAAAATGAGAAATCTACGGAAATCCTGTGGCATAAATGATCACATAAAATAATCATTATAAAGTTTGTATAATCCATTAACTATGACTGTCTCAGTAGAGAAATAAGCAAACACATGTTGGGGCAGTCCCCAGGGGGAATATACACATGGTGCTAGCCAGGTGCGGCGGCAAATGCCAGTGACCCCAACACTCAGGCCCACACAGGAGGACTGCGAGTTGAAGCCCACCCTGGGTACGTTGGCAGCTTAGTAGCAAGACCCTGGAGATGTGGCTCAGTTTGAAGCCCATGAGGTCAAACCACATACAAATGTATTAAAACAAAAAATGCATGGTAGTTTTAGCTTTTAAAATTAGCAGCTGTTTTTACCAAAAAGTATGTTACTGCTCTTGCACAGAGAATCCAGGAAATGAGCAGATTCTTCTATTGTTTTTAGAAATGTCTTTGGTGCAGTTTTTCTGAAAGGCATGTGGAAGTGTATACATCACAAGTGTGAGAATATTCTTAACTTGGAAAACAATTCTTGTAGGATCTTTATTTTTATGATGCTGGGGATCAAACCTACAGCCTTGCACATTGGTAGACAAGAGCTATACCACAAATCTACCTACACCCCAGCCCTTTCCTTTTTTAAACACCCAGTGGCAGTGTGTGTGTGTGTGTGTGTGTGTGTGTGTGTGTGTGTGTGAATCTTTATTTGAAAGAACAGGCAGATTTGGCCTGTGTGCTGCCTGTTTAGAGAGTAAAAGAAGGAGGATTTTGGTGCAAGTACTGTAGGAATTACATTACATATAAATGATTACATCCTCCCTGAAAACTGTTCTGTTTTCAGTGTGTCTTTTGCAAACAGCATAGATTTTAACTATTTATTTATTTTTTTTTTCCAGTACCAGGAATTGAACTCATGACCTTGCACTTGCCAGGCAGGCACAGTGCCGCTGAGCTAAATCCCCAGCCCCTTATTTTTTTTTTTGAGACAGTCTTGCTAGGTAGTTTAGGCCGGCCTTGAACTCACATCGATCCTCCTACTTCAGCCTCCCTAGTGCTGGGATTATAGGCATGTGCCACCAAGCCTGGCACTATTTATTTTGTATCCAATATTAAAACAAAAGGGTGGAATACGTTGAAAGTAAAAAAAAAAAAAAAGTCAAAGATATACTACACAAATACCAACCCACAGAAAATTCCTATGGCAATAGTATCACTAATTTAGGGGAATAATTGCACTAGCAATAAAGAGGGTTTTCACAGTTGTGAAAGATTTAATTCACAAGAACATATAATTTTAAATAATAATTTAAAATATATAATTCAAGCAGGACATGGTGGTGTATTCTTGTAATCCCAGTTACTTGGAAGGCTGATGTGACAGGATGCTAGTTTGAGGCCAGGCAACTTTTGAGAACCTGTCTCAAAATAAGAGGTCAGCATGGTGCGTGGTGGCACACACCTGTCATCTTGGCACTGAGGAGGCTGAGGCAAGAGGATCGGTGTGAGTTCGAGGTCAGCCTAGACTACATGGTGAGTTCAAGGCCAGCCTGGACTATATATTGAGACACTGTCTCAAAAAAAAAAAAAAGGCTAGGGCCATAGCTCAGTAGCAGAGCACTTACCTGGCATGCATCAGGCCCTGGGGTCAATCCCCATTACCAAAATAATAATCATGATAATAATAATAAAGTTTTAAAAATAAAAACAATACATCCTGGAATTTATGGTGGTGTGCAAGAATAAGAAATTTCATACTTTCTTTCTAAACCTCTTTGGAATTCAGTGTGACCATACTTACCAAAAAGCTTTTTAATTGTGCATACCTTTGACCAAGTGATTTCACTTCTGGGTATTTATTCTAGTGAAACAGCCCAGCACCCGAAAGGTGTGTGTATAAGGGTGTTCTGTGCAGCATTCGGATGACCATGTACTTACACGGAGTCTGTCTGCCAGCCTGGGTGACAGCCAAGACCAGATGGTACAGTCCCACGGTGAAACCCTGCATGGACATGTGGTGTGACGGCACAGAAAGGCATGGTGGTGATGCCCACTGGCTTTTGTCAAGCATGTGCTTGCTGCCTCTGCCAGTAAACTTGTGGAAGTGTGAGAGCTTCCTGGTGCTAAGTTTTGGAAAGCACTTATTCATCATGATGGATGTAGGGTCTCTTCACCCACAGCACTAGTAATTGAAACAGTTCTAGTCTATAACCTGTACTTCAGTTGTTGGATTTCCTTATGAAGACAATTATGGAAAGCTGCTGCCCACATCTGTACCTGGCAGTCTCCAACACTGATAAGCTGGCTTTTCTCCCTGTCACAGGAGAACAGCCACCCCTTCACACTTGGGAAGTTGGGCCAGTGAATCTCAGAATGCCAGTCGAGTTAGAAACCTTCACAGACTCCTATAGCAAAATGGATTAATTGCTATTGTGCAGGGGAGAAAAGAATGTGCCGGCTTTGTGTGTTGGTGATTTGAGAAGAGGATGATTTTTTAGATGAAAAGTGGGATGGTAATGGACTTTCAAAGTCAGCTTAGGGGGCCTCTAAAGGCACCCCTGTCAAACAGAACCCGAAGGAGGGATGCATTGTTTTCTAAATCTTCCCTTTTTCCTTTCCTTTGGACCTTTTAGTGTTTGCTTCATCAGAATATTTTAATCCCCAGTGTGGTGACTTGATGTAATTTATCTCACTAAGCCTCTCCCATTTTCTTCTGTTTACATGACTAATATTATTGTGTTTTATAGAGCTTATTCCAACAAGCTGTGCCTTTGTCCCATTGTTACAGCCGTAGGCCAAAAATCAACAAATGAAGTTTTATCTTTCCAATCTTGGACCTCACCTACTTGTCATGCAGTTGGTGTAGACTGTGTGAAGAGTACGTTCCTTTGAAAACAAAGCAAAGGTTCGTTTTTCATTACCTAAAAACAAACACCTTTCTGGAAAGGTCCTAGTCATCTTTTTATGGGCCTGGGCTGGCGAAGACCCAGCTGAGGAAGGGGAAAGTTTGTACTTCCGGGTGGGCCGAGCCCAAGGTCCGGGTCCATAATGCAGCACGCTTGCTCATTCGGGGGCAGCGCGGGCATGCAGGAGCACGTAAAGTGTCGTAAAACATGCGCAGACAACTTGGAGTCTGGAGGCACCCATCGGATCCCTTCCCGCAGGCCCAAGCCCAGCTGGACTGGAGGGACAACAGAGCCCAGAACCGTGGCTCTCCTTTGACACAGTCAGCTCTCTGGGGCTGTGGGCCGGAGAACCCCGTGCCAGGGACGGCTGCGGCTGGGTTGTGGGCATCTGCCTCGCATGCGTAGGCCGGCTTCATCCCCAGCACTGAAGGAAAACTAATTGTTTCAAAACGGTGGCCCGTGAGAGGGTTGTCATTTCCTCAATTACTTTGTTCTTTTTCAGGTTGAAAACAGCGCATTGCCACCCTCAGGAAATGGATAGCGATTTAGTGGGCAGTGGCTGCCTCAGCCAGGGCGGAGGACTGCACTGCACGGTTACGATTACGGGGAGGCCCGGCCCGCATGGAGAATTGCTGTGAAACCCAGAGCTAGAAACTTGGAAGAGAGGAATAGAAGGGTACTTAGAAGGCAGAAACAAGTGGAGTGAAAAACAAGTTAGCTCCACATGTGAAATACTTCTCGGATGAGTTCGCAAGCCGAGGGTCCAGCCACGGAGGCCACCAGGAATGGAGGTCACCAGGAATGGAGGTGGTAGGGGAGCTCTGCACGGGCAGGAGGAGGACACAGTAGTCAGGCTGGGTGAGACGGAGGCCAGAGAGCGCTTCCTGAAGCTGGAAGCCCAGGAGTCATCTTGACGGGGTGCAGATTCTTACAGAAGGGAAGGTACCCAGACAGGGGGCAGGGTCAGCATGCTCCACTCCAGCAGGAGGAATAACGTGGAATTCAAGACAGCACATGGAGACAGGTGTGTGGCGCACATCACTTACTGGGAGGCTGAGGCAGGAGGATCACAGAGTTCAAGAACAGCCTGGGCAACTTAGTGATACCCTGGTGTGTAGGGAGGTGGGGGGTTGTGATATAGCTCAGCGCTCCCTGGGTTTAATTTTTGGTACCAAAAAAACAAACAAACAAAAAAAAGTGGCACGTGGGGTTTTTAGAGTGCAGCAGTCTGGCAAATTATCCCAAAGGAGAGGCACAGAGGAGGCGGTGAGGGCAGAGCTGGGGCGAGAGGGCCCCAGATGCAGGAGTGTCAGGCTGGTACAGGCAGATGGGGGTAGAGCGCTTGCTGGTTTGATCCTCGGCGGGGGTGGGGAGGTGTCAGAGTTCCTTAAAGTGCTTGGGTATAGTAACCAAGAGGTTAAAAATCAGGACTTTTTTTAAAAAAAAGATAAACTGTTTCTTCAGCTGCTCAGGCAGAGTGTAAACCACTACCCCAGCTGTGACTCCAGGGAGACTGGACACCTCCAGCCTGCTGGGCCTACTTGAGCCTACAGATGGGTATTTGCTGCTTCTGTACAATTGCCCTCTTGGCTTGGCCAAGTTGTGAATAACTTTCATATTTCCATTCCTATGGGCTGGTAGCAGTGTGGATACTATTATTTGGCATCGAGAATAAGGAAGGGTTTAATAAGACTTCTCATAAGGGGACATCTGAGATGACAGCAGGTGTCTCCAAGCCTGGGCTGTCCTTGCTACAGGTCTCCACCAGATGCATCCTGGTTTCCACTGGTCTCAGGGCCCTGCTAGCTTTCTAGACTGAGTGTAGACAGAATTCCTTTCCTTTTAATTTAGTGGATCAATTTGGGAGTTTCATGAAGGGAGATTGGTAAAGCCATTCAGCAATTATAATGAACAGAGAATATAATTATAATGAACAGAGCAAAATGAACAGAGAATACAGAAATAGGGCTTGGGGGGTAAACAGGCACAGCTTCTTGCTCATGACCTCCAGCGTGTCACTGTCTGTGCCATGATTTCCATGTTAGAGACTCGGTTTCCTGAAAAGGCCTTAGAGCAGCCCTACCTACCTTTCTAACCTCAGCTTCTATCTGCTGACTCTTTCTGCTCCAACTTCATAACCCTTTCCAGTTGTGTTTCTCCTGCCACAGGGACTTTGCACATGTGGTATCCTCTCTCTCTGTTAGTCATGACTCCTTCTTCACTAATTAACCACTACATTTAATCTGTGACCTTCTGAGGAGGTAAAAATCCCTCCTTTTACTATCAGAAACTTTGACTTGATGTCACTTAGCCATTGTTATCCGTGGAATTATCTGCCTAACGTATGTCTGTGTGTCTATCCCACTAGAACAAGAGTCAGTAGCCTACAGCTAACTTTGAGCCAGATGTGGTGTATTTCTGCCCTCTGCCAGTCTTGTCCTTTGGCTTTGGCTCCTGGATGACACCTGTTCCCTGTCTAGGGGCAGGACCCCTTCTGTGGTCTCTTAGCAGGGCGCTCTGCACCCTCCCTGTTGCCATCTGTGCTGCTCGGCCTGTTAGAAGCTCATTCTGAGTGTGCTTTGCTGCGGCCTTCAGGAGATCCCTCTGGTGTCCTTAGGCACAGTTCACCGCAATCATGTAATGACACCACCGTGTCTTATCCCACATCGCCTCCTGCAGGAGCAGCAGCCACTGTCCCTGCGTTCCACAGAAGTGAGGCTGGAGGAGAATCTTGATGGACCACAGAAGCCGAGGCAGTTTCTTGGGGAGAGGACTAGGCAGGGGAGAGCTAGGGACGAAGCCTAGACCCTGCTGTGCCTGCCTCCGGTACAGACCCAGAGGAAGGTTTGGTCAGACTAGCTCAGCAGATAGACAAGCCAAGCACAGCCTGCCATGGTACGTGTGACTGCAGGAAGAACAGTCTTTTCTCCCTCTAGGCTAGGTACTAGAGACTGAACCTAGGGCCTCAGGCATGCAAAGCAAGTGCCCTACCACTGAGCTATAGCTCCAGCCTTTTTTTTGTTTTGAGAAAGCATCTTGCTAAATTGCCCAGGCTGGCCTTGAACGGGCCCTTCCTGCCTCAGGTATGTAGCTGGGATTACCAGCACTATACTTGGCTAAAAGTGATTTTTCCACATATATATGGAAAAAGTATATCTATAGATGGAAAAAGATATAAAAATATATATATATCTATTTTTGTAGAGCTGAGAGTCAAACCCAGGACCTTATACATTGTAGGCAAGTTCTCTACCACTGAGCTACAACACTTACAGCCCATTTTTAACTCCTTTTAAATGATCAAAGAAATAAATGAGAATTTTTTAACAGTAAAAGTGATAGTAAATTCAAGCTGGGTGTGGTGGCTCACACTTGTAATCTCTGCATGCTGAGAGGCTGAGGCAGGAGGACCTAGAGTTTGAGCCCAGCTTGGACAATGTAGCAAGGCCTCGTCTCACAGTAAAGGGCTGGGGATGTAGTTCAGTGTGAAGGCCTTGGGTACAATACCAAGTACCTCTGCCAAATTTTAGCAAATTCAGATTTCAGTATCCATAAATAAGATTTTATCAGAACACAGCCAAGTTTATTCATTTATGTCTGTAGCTGCTTTTGTGTTGAAACGGTAGAGTCCAGTAGTTGGCAAAGAGGCTCTGTGGGCTGTAAAACCTAAGATATTTACTATCTGGCCCTTCAGAGAAAAAGTTTGGTGACATGGTTGGCCTGAGCTGTGACAGGGCTTCCTCTGAGCCCACAGAACACCCGTGTTCAGTGCTGCATGGCCCTGTGCCTGCAAACCCCGCGGCTTCCACCCAAGGGTGTGGCAGGGACTGAGGAGCCATTCCTCAGAGCAGGTGGGGCCTCCAGGAGAACACAGCACAGCCCTTCAGACCCTGGGGGGTGACCAGGAGGCAAGTGCTTGCTGTGCCCCAGGGGCCATGAGAAAGCGTCTTCATTCTCGCAGTAGCAGTTCCCAGCTTTTAAAATGCAGGTAAAGTAGGAGGCCCTGGGTTTGATCCCCAGTACTGCAAATGAATGAGTAAAAAAGTAGGTAAGTAAATAAATAAGTAAATATTAAAGTGCAAATCATTCTGTCTGAGAAGCTTCATCATTGCGAGGAATGTGTCAGTTACCGCACAGCATCTTGAACACAGTAGCTGCTCAGTGAATATCGAGTGGGCACTTCCTGTGGAGGGATACAGTCCCCTTTGACAAGCTGGCCGCAGAAATCAGCAGCCCAGTGCACGGTGTGGAACGGAGCACAGCGACGGACACTAGAGATGAAATTCTGTCCTTTCCTGATGCTGTGTGACCCTGAGCCTCACTTGCCCCTTTCTTATGTAATATTAAGGGGCCCTTCCTGCTCCAGAATTAGGAAACATTGATTTTGCAGGAGCTCTACCCCTGAACCACGTCCCAGCCTGGAAGCCTACTTCAGTTATGGGACCCCGTGCCTCTCTCCTAGGTGACACTTGCATGGCTTCTCTCTCACTCTGTGCCTGCAAGCACATTCAGGAAATCTTCCTTCAGCAAGCAATTTTTTTCTTTTAGTTTTATTTTAAGATAGAGTCTTACTGTGTAGTTCAGGCTGGCCTTGAACTCATGATCCTCCTGTATTGCCTCCCAAGTCCTGGGAAGACAGGCATGGTCTCTCACACCTGGCTTTCAAGAAGGCTTTTGAGGGGCTGAGGATTTAGCTCAGCAGCACAGCGTCTGCCTGGCAAGCTCAAGGTCATGAGTTCAATTCCCGGTACGGGGGCGGGGGGGGGGAGGAAAGGAAGCCTTTTGTGCGTACAGTATATTCATTCATTCAGTGTCTTCAGTTATGTTTTTGAGGGTATCATTTCATGCTGCATAAAGTCTTTTCTAAAGCCGCTGCTCTCTTCTCACCTCTGCCTGTCCCCAACGTGTGTACCAGAGTCTGGAGAAACCAATTTTCCTACAAAGATGGATCTCCCTCCAGAATAAGACTCACCCCACTGCTAAGTGAATATCATTTCCTCCCTCCCTACTGAGCCAGACAAAAGTGTGCCCACCTCGATGAGCACAGTGTCTCTATGTGTTAGATGAGGTGATGTACCTGCTGGCTTTGGCAGGTAGGCTCTTTCTTTGTGATTTGGGGATGCAGGGGGGGTCAGGGTAGTGGGAGAGATGGAGAGGCTTGGGCTGGAGCCCAGGCCAGGCTGGTTTAGCCTGGTGGTCACCCAGAGGGGTTTAGTTACTAGCAACAGTTCCTCCACATACATCCTTCAGGCTCTAGAAAAATACTCCTATGTCATAGATAACCCTCCTTGGATTACTGTCACCTCTCTAGCCCAGGTCTGACTCCTGCGAGGCCTCTGGTTTGGAACAAGGGCTAGCACTGTGGTGCTGCAGGTGGGTGTCTCGAGGGTGGGCAGCGTGGGGCCTGCGGGGTACAGGACTCCTCCCACCCCTCCGCTTCCTTCAGGATTCAGGTTCTCCTTCTCATCTTTCCTCAGGTGGAGAGCTGGCCTGGGTGTTTTTTTCTTTTTTCTTTTTTTTTTTTTTTTGGTACTGGGAATCGAACTTGACCTTGCTCTTGCCAGGCAGGTGCTATGCCACTGAGCTATATCCCCGGCTTGGCAGCATGTTTCTTAGCAAGATTCTCGATGCTGAGGCCTGGGCTTTGTAATTCTGTTACTTATCTATCTAGACTTATCTGATATATTGTTATCTGTTTTCATTTTTTAACCTCAGAAATTCTTTTTTAAGCTCCATGGCTCCATGGATTTTGCTGTGGGTGAAGATGTTTCTCCCAACCATTGGAAAGCAAGTGGTTGTGATAGGGTTAAATTGTGTCCTAGACCTTTGTTGAGGAGGCTCTTGTCCTCCACAACTGCCCCTATCCATATCAATCTCCATTTTTTTCTTTAACTGAGACCTTTCTCATAGCTTTCCTTCCCCAGCAAAGATAAATCAAAGAGCAGCAACACCTGCCATTGTTATGTGGGATCATCCTGGGCTCCAAATAAAACAAAACAAAATGAGAAGATGTTTAGAAAACAGGGGTTCAAGCCCTAGTTTCTGTTAGTCCTTTGTGTGTCTTCTGAAAGACTGTTTCTTTGTTTAAATGTTTTGGTTTTATGACTTAATGTTTTCCCCAAATATAAAAATTGTTTGTGTTCGTCTGTAAGATGCAGAAGGCACCAAAAACAGAAGGAAATGTAAACAAAAACCATGCCTAGGCCCACTGTTAACATCTTGATGTGTTTCTCTGGAGAGCTTTGTTTTCTCTGAAATATGCTTACATAGTTACCAGACGTGATGCAATTGTACACAGGGCTTGAAGCCTGCCTTCCTACCTACCTTTGTTTCATGAGCATTTCCTAGACATTAAAAGTTCTTCAAAAGCACCGTCTGTATTAATGGCTACAAAATACTTATTTAATTATTTGCAGCTTCTTCCACGCTTAGCTTGGGCTATGTACAATTTTTCACCCTATAAATTATGTTCCATACTTTATTACTATTATTTTATTTTATGCATATCTGAAAATTCTCTTAGAAGAAATTTTTGGAGGTAAGACTACTGGTAAAATCCAGTCATGGAAGCTCACTTTAGTCTTCACCGTTAAACCAGCACAGTATGTTTTATGCTGGATCATATAAGAAAGAGCTCAGTAACTAAAATAACAGAAGGACTTGGTAGTTTTTGCCTGGTGTGTACCTGGAGGGCAGTATACCATCATGCTCTTGCACTGTCATTATGGGTTGGGATAGTCTGAAGAGGCGATGATGTCACAATAGTGTTCATTGGGTGATTGGTGTGTGCTAGGCCCTGCTCTCTGTGTGGTATTTGCTCCTTCATATTGTGACTAGCACCTTTTTACAGATGTGGAAACTGAGGCCACCTCCACTCGAACATAGGCACACAGCCCCGACAAGTCTGTCCCTGCCTGGAACGCCAGTGAGTCAGAGCCCTGGCCTGCTCAGATGGAGCGTGTGTCACTCGGGGCTGCTTGATCGGGAGGGAGAGGGTGCCGCCTTGGCCCCTGGTGAGGTCCTGCCTTCTCTCTGCAGTGAGGGCACCAGTTCTATGTCTGGAAGGGAAGAGAGATGGGCAGCAGCCTGTTCTCAGGAAGCTCCTTCCCCATGGAGGTGACAGTCGTGAAAAAGCATCCTGCTTTGATGGCTTGGAGTTCGTTGTTCATTTTCGACAACTTTTAGAGCATCAGGCTGCCTAGTTAGAGGTGACGCGTCCTTTCCATTTCTCACAAATTTGGTTTCAGGATGTTCTTGGCTCATCTGTTGGTGCAGTGCTTGATGCGAGTCTAAAGTGGGTGTTCTAGAGATGCTGGCCGTGGTGAGTTGTGGGCTGGTCACTCGTTATCTGGGCTGCTGTCCACTGCAGCGTCCCTTGGTTGCACACAGCGTTCAGCTTGGGTGGGCAGCGGCTGCTCACTGTGCGCAGTGTGCACCTGGGTGTGCAGGGCTGATTAAAGACCGGGGTCCTATGCCCTACTTCCTCTGCTTACTCTAAACAGCGCTGGTGTTCAGAGGCCTACACGGAGGGTGCCGGTCCCACAGATGACTTGGTGAGGCCCGGCCCAGCCCCTGCAGTGAACAGTGGCACCACAGCACAGCAGCCTCATGGTCAGCCCCCAGGTTCCTCTTGGGAAAACCCCGCCAGGCTCTGGATGTGCTCACTGACTTGGTGGTGACTGAAAGCCTCGCACTTGGGCAGTGCCTTCAGTGACCGTGGGTAGAAGTGGACCGCAGTCTTTCTGGGCCCTGACAGCGTGGAGCGCTTCTGCTGTAGGGAGGGGTCTCTGCATGATTTGCTACAGGCGTCCTCCGCCCAGCCTGGGGCCCCAAACTCGGGGAGGTTATCCACGGAACTTGTTGAAGCAAGGCAAACCCTGTGGTGTGGAGTGAATGGGATGGGAAAAAGTGGAAGTAAAGGTACTTTCTTCTTTTGTTTTGAGATGGTCTAATAATGATGATGATTAACATTTATGAAGTGTTTACTATGAGCCAGGTCCTGTTTCCAAACACTTTACATGCATTCTTTCCTTTAATTCTTATAACAGTCTTGTGAGGTACAGTAGTTTTTTTGTTTTTAAAGAACATATTGAGGGGGCTGGGGATTTAGCTCAGTGGCACAGCACCTGCCTAGCAAGTGCAAGGTCATGAGTTCAATTCCCAGTACCAGAAATACACTAAACAAAACAAAACAACAACAACAACAAATAAAGAACATATTGATTAGCTGGACATGGTGCTACATGCCTGTGATCCTAGCCTTGAGGAAGCTGAAGCAGGGGGATTGCCATGATTTTGAGGCCAGCCTGGGCTACACAGTGAGTTCAAGGCCAGCCTGGACTATACCCTGTCTCAGAAACTAAAGAAACAAGAACATTGATTATAAAGATGAACAGGTTTATTGTGACTTTTTCAATCCTGTCTAACATACTTTGATCATATCAGAACCCTGTTACTATCTCTTACCCTCCTCTTTTCTCTCTCATGGTCAGCTTCTTGACTAACACTCTGCCTTCTACTCTCATGATGGCCCCCTCCTTCAACCCCAGATTCCACACGTGAGAGAAAGCACGCAACATGTGTTTTGCTGAGTCCAGTTTATTTGGCCTGACATGTTTGTCTCCAGTTCCATCGATTTTCCTGTAAAGGAACTTGATTTCATTCTTCATTTTACAGCTGAATAATACTCCATTGTGTATATATACCATATTTGCTTTGTCCATCCATCCATTGACAGACTTCTAAGCCCCAAATTATGCTATTGTAAATTGTGCCATGGCAAACATGGGTGTATGCAGGCATCCCTGTAATATCTGACTTTGATTCCTTTAGGTGTATACCAAGAAGCAATATAGGGGGGGTCATGTAGTCATTTTGTTTTTAGGTTTTTGAGGAACCTTCATACTGATTGCCAAGAAACAGTGGAGGTAACTTTTTAGTATTTCCATTTTACAGATAAGGAAATTAAGTAATTTTCTTCTGGTCTAACGTAGTAGGATTCAAACCCAGTCTTGACTGTAGGGCCATTCAAACCGAATATTTAAGAACCTAATTTCCTATGAGAGATATATCTACATAACATCCTAAAGAACTGTTAACATGTAGTTTACACCCTATCTTACATATATGTATTAACAGAAGATGTTATTTATATTATTGTCATATATATAATACCTATATCTACTTTTCTATAGATTAATCAGCAACATCTGGTAGTGAGGCTAGCTTGAGCAATCCATATCTATCTAATTTATTTATTTATGGAAGTGCTGGGGATCAAACTCCAGGCCTTGTATATTCTAGCCACTTTATCATTGAGCTATATCCCCAGCTCAGCAAAACATACAAAAGAATGAATATATCATAAGAGATAAGATTTGGACCTTACATGTCCCCAGGAGCTCAGGTGTTGAAGGCGTTACCTTTGCCTGTGGCATTGTTCTGGATGGTGGAGTCTCCCTTCTTAGTAGCAGGAACTTAGGTAATTGGGGGTCACTGAAGGGATATTGGTACCCTGGCCCCATCCCCTCTTCCTGCTTCTCTCTGCTGGTGCACTGTGGCCACACAGCTTTGTTCCACCACATACTTCCTGCCTATATGTTCTGCCCCATCTCAGGCCCAAAAGCAACTGAGCCAGCCAACCATACACAAAAACCTCTGGAACCATGAGCCAAAATAAATCGTTCCTCCTCTAAGTTGATTTTCTTGAGTATTTTGTCACAGGGATGGAAAGCTGTTAACACAGCATGTGCACAGTTTTACAGTTTCCACACACTGAATTGAGAACACAATCCTGCATGTGCTCCCAGAACAAGGCCTAGATCCTCACCACCCGAGAGCCCTTGTCCAGCCTCTTGCTCCCTGGGGGTGGTCTCTGTCCTGACTTCTGAGCCAGGGATTACTGAGCAAAGGGAAATGTTTCAACATGGCAAAATTACCAAAGTTCATCAAGAAGCAGTACCTTCCCCAAACGCCTGTGAGGGCTCTAGTTGACTTTACAGCTAAAAGGTGGAAGAGTAGGGAGCCAGTTTCCTATGAGCAGATAAACCTCAGAAAATCAAAATAAAGATGAATCACTGAGTTGGGGCTCCAGGAGGTCACAGTTCAGTTGGTCCTGTGCCTGCACTGAGACCCAGAAGCTGTTTCTGTGACCGTGGGAGGATCATGGCCGGGGGTTAGCATGCACCTATCCAAGCCTATTTGTATGCAAAACAATGAACAATTTAAAGGGCAATCTGTGAAATTTTATATATGAATAAAAATATTCAAAATCTCTTCTAGTAGTCAAGCGTTAGGCATTTGGCAGCCATATTTAGAAGCCTCTGAGTTCCGTTTCTAAGATTTCTTACAGGAAATTGGGGAGTGGCAGCCATATTGTTAAAAGATACTTCTGCCTGCTTGTTACCTGACTGGACCAAGCATAGGCATCTGACACAGGCCAGGCCAGTTCTATCCTCCCTTCTAGGAACTGGTCGCTGGGATGAAAGGAAGCTGGTTAGAGCTGATCTCTTAAAGGGCAAAGGAACATGAGAGTGGTGGTGTTGTACCACAGGCAAAGAAAAGCACAAGGCTGGAGGGAGAAGAAGAGAACAGATGAGCTGAGAAATAGGTGAGTGTCATGAAGTAGAGACCAGAGAAGTTGGTGGAGGAAAAAGAGAATGCCAGAGCCACAAGGCTACTAGGCTCCTGCTGGTTTTCTGATGTAGTTCCTGTTAACCCATTGTGAGACCCAGCTATGCCTCTTCTTCTTGGATTCCATTAGCTTATACTCTAACCCTTACCACCATTTTGATAAAAGTAGCTTGAAAGGCTTTGTGTTCAGCTTTTTGTTGCTTGGACCAAAATACCTGACATACACAACCTAAAAGCAGAGAGGTATAATTCAGCTGACAGTTTCAGAGAATTCAGGCCATGGTTGGCTGGCTCCAAGGCAGGAACATCATGGCAGGGCTCAGCAGAGGAATGTTGCTCACCTCACTGTGGCTGGGAAACAGGGCAGGGAAGCAGTGCCGCAGGGGTCAGATACAGTGCTCAGGACCATGCATCCAGATATACCCAGAAGTGTGCTTTACTAATCCTCTGGGTGGCTCGCAGGCCACTCAAGTTGACAGTCTAATTTAACTGTCACAGGTTTCTCTTGTTACATCTAAAATAGCTGTGTAATAAATCACCCCAAAAGTGAGTGGCTTGAAACAAGAACACTTATTTTCTTATGGATCTGCAGTCTGAGCAAAGCTTAGCATAGACAACTTGTTTCTACTCAGACTTTGTTTTAGTAAAGATGGCTTGGAGGTGGGGGTGCAGAGGACTCAATTTTATCAATTTTCACACATGCCTGGCTCTTGGACTGGGAAGAATCAAGTAGTCAGGGGCTGGGGCTCCCGAATGGGGCATAGCACCTGTAGGGCTGCACAGAATCCTTTTGATTTCCATGTGCTTTTCTTCATGAAAAACATCAGGGCTCCCGAGGCATAGGGCCCAAAGAGACCGGCCAGAGGCCATATGGCCTTTAGATCCCAGCTTCATCCTATCCAGTAACAAAGACCCACCAGGTTTGAGGGGACCTCTCTGTGAAGAAATACCAGCATCACATTGTAACAAGAGCATGTGAGAATGGATATTAGGTGGCCTTATTTAGAAAATATTAATTGCTCATACTTATAAACAAAAGAACCTTGATTAATATGTGAATTAGTCCCTAAAAATAAAAAGTACTGGAGTTCTCAGAAAACTTTACATGCTATGTTAGAAAATAGGTTCATGGGTATAATAAAAATTCTCTTTTTTTCCTGCTCTGAGTTGATGAATAGCAAACTTATTCATAGGAAGTCTCCCAGGTACTACTCAAGAAGCTGCATTTTTGTTTGTTTGGTTTTTGAGTACACTCACTGTGTACTCTAGGCTGGCCTTGAATTCTCTATGTAACCCAAGTCAGTTTTGGACTAGCAATAATCTTCCTGCCTTGACCTCCCAACTGCTGGGATCACAGATGCTTACCACTATGTCTAGCTAGGAAGCAGCATTTTAAGGATGACTGGTCTCCTGGGTTCTGGAACTATTTTATGTTTTATTTTATTGTATAATTTGATGTGGATCAAGTTCAGATCACTTCTTGGAGAAAAAGTTTCTGAATGTCTCATTTTCAAATGTTATTTGGAAGCATTCCCTTCTTGCTAGGTAAATAAGATTCTCCTTCCGACGGGACCCTTCTCATTCTCAGTAAATAATCCACACTTTCAGTTTGTAGTTGTAAAGTAGGCACTGGGGAATGATGTATTAACTGCTTCAGTCCTCCAAGTATGTAAAATGTTATTGCTTCACATCTCGTAATAGAGGCATGAAGCCTTTGTCTTGATGTGTGTGGCAGGTGACGGCTAGGAGAGGAAGGGTAGCAGACAAGGATAAGGACAGGAAGTTGACTTAACTGTTTGGCAAGGCTTAAAAGAAAAGATTTTAGCCTTATAAATCCTAAATCCTGAAAGATATTGAAGCTCTGGAACAAGACTGTTGCTAAGCCAGTGTTCTGAGCGTGGTAACTGCTGGGAGGATGAACTTCTTGTTGATGCTGACTGAAAGTAGGCACATTCTGTACTTGATGATAGTATTGCCAGTACTGCAGTAATATGCATGTTAACTTAGTGCTTGCCTAATACAATATGCACATTGTGATTACACAGAGAAAACTTCTAACTGCGGTTTAAAAAATAAGTAATAAAAGGTTATTCAAGTTTAGGCTAACATCTTTAATTTGTATGTTGAGTTTGTTATCTCAAGTATGGTGAATGATGGTCTCATCAGTGGCTAGATTTTCAAATTCTACCTGTAATAACAAGTGATAAATATTATTATTAGTAATAAACGTGTGAATATAGGAACAGCATAAATAGTAGGCATACTATGGATCCTGTACAGCTGGTGATGTTTTGGTATATTTTCAATAATTGATTTTCAAAGAGAAAAAAGCCCTGATTTGTAGTGTTTACTAAGTTCTATGGTATAAATATCTTCATGGTGGCTGATTTCAAGCTATTGATGTGGTGTCACAGAGTGCAGAGCAGGGAGCAGATATGCACAATTGGCTCTGAGAGCTGTGTGAGCCCATCCTGCACACCACGGTTTACAGTTTATGGAAAGCAAGCTGATACCTGGATAAACCTTATTGTGATGCTAGAGGGAACAATTTGTGTTGTCAAGGCGGGTGGCAGAGGCATTAAAGCCTGAGAATGTCCATTTACTCCAGAGTTCTTGCCGGCCAGTGGCCTCGGAGCTAAGACGGGAACAGCAAGGGTTGGCAAGCAACTATAGCCTTTCCTCCCATGCTCTGCAACCAGCGAGAGCATCTGTTCCCAAAGAGGCAGACACGGGAGCCTGTGTCCATGCAGTTTCACAGGATTTGCATGGGTGTTACCATGCTTCAGTTAGTTGTTGTACCTTAGTTCATTTTTTGCTGCTGTAATGAAAAACCTGAGGCTTTATTAAGAGGTTTATTTGGCTCCCTCAGTCTCAGCAATGCACACTGTAGATCCTGCCACCTCTGAAAAGCCCCACCTATGACCGCATAAGGCTTTCGGGGGACATCTAGACACAAACTATAACATTTGGTGATCAGTAAATGCCTCTACCCTAAAGTCTTGTGGGGTTCTTGGCCTTTATTATGGTTTGAATCTTAAATGTCCCCATATATTAAAGGCTTAGTGTCCAGTCTGTGCCACTGGAAGTGGTAACATTTTAGTGGGAAGAAGTCAGGTCCCTGGTGGACAGGCCGTTGGCAGGGTCATTGAGATTCTGGCACTTCCTCTGTTTGCTTCCTGGCTGCTATGAAGAGCAGCATTGCTCACCATGGACTCCCATCTATGGTGTTTTGCTTTACCACGGGCCCAAAGCTGCAGAGTCCATCAACCATAGACTGAAATCCCTCAAACCATGAGCCAAAGTGAACGTTTGTTAAGTTGGTTTTCTCAGGTACTATGTCACAGCCACAGACAGCTGACCAACACAGCCTCTTTATTTCTTCCTTTTCCCTTACTGCATACTCTGTAAGAAATATAAGAGAAAGAGAAAATGAGGGAAAGGATGGGGAGAAGGGGGAGGGAGGATGGAAAAAGGAAGGAAGCAGGAAGAGTGGAAAAATAGAACACATAAAGGAATTTACTCTTTTGACTACAAAATCTGCCCATTAAAACCAATAACAAACCAACAGTATTAACAAGTACTAGAAAGCAAACTATTGACAAAAAACTACTAGGAAAGACTTTCATTGTGTTAACCAGGGTTTTTTTTCTTTGTAATCAGCAGTGATAAGAAAACTAAACCAGATTAAGTACAGTCGCCTTGGAGGCACAAAGGCAAACAGAGAAGGAGTGATTGAAGAGCCCTTCAGAAAGCTGGGTCCGTTTACATCAGCAGGGCCTGATTACTCACATCCCAGAGCACTCAAGGACCTGGAAAATGTAATTGCAAGACGCCAGCCTTTGTTTTAGAAAATGAAGATTGGGCAGGAGAGGGTCCTGATATGCAAAGTCGGCAGCCAGAGTACCTATCTTTTAAAACAGGGAAAGGACAACTGTAGTAATTATAGTCTTCAGTTTATCTTGGGTGCCTGGGAGGATAGAAGAATAAATCATCAAACAATCAATTTGCAACCACCTAGAAGAATACAAGGTACTGAGTAGTAATCAACATGATTTTTTGAAGTGGGAATTATGCCAGGCAAACTTAATTTTATCTCTGAACCTGGTAGTAGAGGGAAAGCTGTACCTACGCTGGACTTCAGTCAAGTAGGGGCCTGTGTGTGTGTGTGTGTGTGTGTGTGGGCCTGTGTGTGTGTGTGTGTGTGTGTTTTAAATTCCATCCCCTGGCATTATTTCGACATTGATTCTCTAAGAGGATGCTACTTAGTTTTTGTTTTTGTGTTTTGCTACTGGACATTAAACTTACGGCCTTTGTACAGAGCTACACTCCCAGTCCTTTTTTTACTTATTTTGAGACAGGATCTCACTAAGTCACTAAATTATGTAGGCTGGGCTTGAATGTGTGATCTTCCTGCTTCAGTCTCCCAGAGTGCTGGGATAGAAGAGGGTGATACCAAATCTGGCTGAGGATGCTTCTTAGAACAACAGTTGGGTAGGCATGAATTTTACTCAAAGCAGTAAAAATGAAGAGTCTGCTGCCAGTTAATAATAATTGTTAGTTTGTTTTGGTGGTGGTGGTATTGGAGAGTGAACCCAGGACCTTCACACTGATCTACATCCCCAGGCTTTTATTTATTTTTTTAATTTTGAAGCAAGTACTATATTACTAAGTTACCCAGGTTGGGCTTGAATTTATAATCCTTCTGCCTGAATAACTTAGTTAATTTATGTGGACAGAGACTATGACTATACTGAAGATGCTGAGGTGGAAATATTATTCTCTATCACTGCTGGAAAATATAGGGGAAAATGAGAGATAATGAAAACTTATCTAAGAGCCCCAACAGCTGAGTACCCAGAAATGGAGATCAGGCACAAAGATAATAAGGGAAATTATTAGAGAAATTGCATCAGGAAATTTCCTAGGAAAGGACACACATCTTTACACTAAGAGAGCCCCATAATTGCCAACTATGATAAATAGGGAAAATAACCCACTTGGACACAATTTGTCAAGTTTTAGAACTCTAAAAGTAAACATAAGTTTCTAAGAGCTTCCAGAGAGAAAAATTAGGCCACCTATGGAGGAATGCAAATTGAACAGCCAAGTTCTTATTAGTATTTCTGCCTGCTATGAGGTAATAGTAGTCCCTTCAGTTCGGGGAGAAATAGAACTTGAAACATATTTATATAAAGGCACTCCTCATTTAACGACCAAGCTACATTCCCACAACTAAATCCTTAAATGAGTTGCTCACTAAATGAGGAATTGGCTATAGTGTGTTCATTACAATATTTGACCAAAGGAATGGTCAAAGGAAACTCCGACTTCATGACTTTGCTTTTATTTGCATAACTCTTACATGCAGGACTGTAATGTATAACAGAAAATAAAGCTACAGTGCTGTACTGTATGGAAAGTCAGTGGAAATCACGGTACTGTACTGTAGAAGAGGCCTCCATAGTGCCACACTGCCGCTCACATTCCTGCATCCCAAGTCCAAGCAGAGGACCGAAAGTCTGAACAGTGCACTTTGATAGTAAACCAGGACAGTCACTAAACAGGCAGGTAGTTACTCAAGGAATATTTGTATCTAACTAACTGCCAGCCAACCCAGACTGTGAAGTCTAGGCATCTCCCACAGACCAGGACATGGCAGATACACTTCCCAGGACCCTTACTTAAGTTTATGTGTTCCAGCAGAAGGAAGAAAGTGTCCAAGGAGGAGGCAGGGAGGAGTTCCCTAATCCAGGACAGAAGAGAAGAGTATCATGCAGAGTGGGGCAGATGAGTCTTTCGAAAAAAGAAAGACTCAGACAAAAGAGAACTATGTGGAGTTCATGTATCATTAAGATAACAGCTACAAACACTGTTTTAGTGTAAGAAAAGTACCGATCTAATAAAAAAAGAAAAAAGAAAATCTGTGGGTCAGGGAGGCAGCTCAATGTTAGAGCACTTGCCTAACATGGGCAAAGGCCTTGGCTGCATCCTCTGCATAACAAACAACAAAATTAAAAGCTAACTGAGAATGTTATGGTCCTGTTTTGAAAAATAATACAAGGTTGTGTGGTCTTCAACCATTTGGGGATGATGCGCATGTGATGCTAAACATTTTCATTTGAAGAGATGTGACTGCCCTGGAGCAAAGTAAAGTGCAGTTTAACAGCTTACCTCAACTGCCAGGGCACAATCTTACTAGTATATCTTTTTTCTACAGGGCCTCATTATGTCATCCAGGATAACCTTGAACTCACTGTGTAGTCCAGGCTGGCCTTGGACTCCTGATCCTCCTGCCTCAGCCTCTTGAGTGCTGGGGATTTCATTGTATCACATGCCTGGCTATCACACAAGGTAAGTGCTCGAGTTAGGGTGTTTTGTTTTGTCTCCTAACTAACCAGGCTATATATTAGATCTCCAGAACTTATTCATTCTGTAATTGAATGTTTGTTCCCTTTGGCCAAATCTCTTCCAGTCAACCTGAGGACAAAGTAAAGATAACCTTGGAAAAAAAGCTTCCCAAATAAAAAGATCTTCCAAAGGGGGAAAGGCAAACATTAATTGTAAGAATATAAAAATATAGCTGAAAAAAGATGGGAAATTGAGGAGAAAGTAGGATGGCATTACTGATTCCTGAACTTCTTTAATTAGAGGTTAAGAGACTCTCTCAAGCTTAGAAATGAGGAATTGAGGTGTGACTTGTGTTTACAGTTACACAGTAACCATGACAAAACTTAAAAACAATGATGTCACTGCCCAGCACTGGGAGGAATTGGGAGGGAGAGGAAGATGAGTAACATAAATCATCTAAATTCTTACCTTTCATATTTAGAGGCCACTGCATAACCAGGAAAACAGAATGAAGAATTTTCCAGATACCTCGTATATTCAACACATGCTTAATTCATGAGCAGTTGTTCGTAGGCATTCCCGTATGGCTGGCTTTGTGTCCTTTTAGGACACAGGTATGGAGACAATCTTTGTACCTTAGGGAAACTTTATGGGGCTGATGATCTTACAGCTGCCGAGTTTTCTCCGTTCCATTTTCTATGCACGGTTATAAGAATATATTTGCAAACTTAGAGTCATACCTGCTTTAATGCTCTTTTAAATTTTCTCTGAATTATCTCTAATATTTTACAGAGTACTCTCCAAAATTAATAGCATGGTGCATGGCCATGTGGTCTCTTTATAGTGTTTTATTACATCTAACCTCTGTTCCAAAAGAATATATTCTCAGAGTTCGATTTTTGCTCCCACTGAATGAAAGCTTGGATGACCTTGTTACAGGATGAAAGGTATTTTAAAATTATAACTCTAAAAATTAAAACCACAACATAAAACTCACTGGAATCACTTCTAGATGTGATTTAAGTAACAGAACAATTCACAAGCTACTGTTAAATGAAGGCCGATACAAATACAGCCCTGCTGGAACCTGTAAGTAGGCTCCAAAAACTCCATACCCTGTCATGTGTAGAGCAGGCTTAGTGTAGGTTAATGAAAGGACCAAAGCATCCTGCCTCCCCAGGGGCTGTATCATCGCAAGCCCAGCTAAAGGGGCTTAGCGTACACCCACACAAGTTGCTACCCATGCTGCCTGCTAGCTTTGTGTTTAGGCAGTTCTTAAAGGAGTTAGCTGTTTAAACATTTACATAAAACTAGTCCTTCTTTAATAGGCTAATTACAATATTTCACTAATTTATCTAAAGTAGGAGCACATTTTTAAAAAACAGTACTCACCAGGCATGGTGGCACCTGCCTATAATCTCAGCACTCTAGGAGGCTGAGGCAGGAGGATTGCTGGGAGTTTGAGGCCAGCCAGGGCTACATAGTGAGTTTAAGGTCAGCCTGAACTTCTCAAAAAATCTATTAATCAGTCAGCCCGAGGATATAGTTTAGTGTGAAGGCCCTGAGTTCAATCTCCAGTACTGTAAATGCAGATGGATGGATGGATGGATGGATAGTCTTTTTTTTTAAGATAGGGAGCCTGTTTACAACCAGAACTAAAAGGAGAAATGTTTAAACAAAAGGTTCCTAGGAGATGGGACTAGGGATGGAGAAGAATCTGCCATTTCCTCTATGAGCCATTTAATTTTTTTCCCTTTTGAAGTTCTAGGGGGTTAAATTCTAAGCAAGCACTGTCCACTGCGCTGCATTTCTAGCCCTTGTAAAATTTTATTTTATCTTATTTTATTTTATAGTTCTGGAGTCTATACTCAGAGCCTGGTAAACACTAGGCAAGCATTCCTCATTGAGCCATGCCCGCAGCCCATTTTACTTTTTTATTTTGTAACTAAGTCTTGCTAACTTGCTCAGGCTAGCCATGGACTTGGGAATCTTCCCAAGTCAGCCTCCTCAGAATCATTTAATTGGTGGTTAAGTACATTTATTACTGTAATACAATAAGTATTATTTATTGTATCATAAATACTATGTCTTTTAATGTTTCTCAAGGTCTGGTCCATGTAATACTTACTAAAATGAAGATTCCAAGGTTCTAAAACACAACTCTCCCGAGTTTGGACCCCTTCACTGGGGAGCAGGAATTTGCACTGGAAGCACTGGCTTAGGCATGGATCTTACTAAAGGCTAGTTTGTATGTTCTCTTTGTACATTGACTTAATTACTTTTTTGTCAGTGAAACACAATACCTGACATGAACAACTGTAAGGAGCAAAGGTTTGTTTAGCTCACAGTTTGTAAAGTTTTCAGTCCATAGTTGGCTGGCTCTATGGCAGGGCAGCATGGCAGAGGGACGTTGAAGAGGAAAAACAGTCCATGGCAGGGTAGGAAGGAAGCAGAGAGCAAGGATCAGGAAGAGCAGGGAAGAGAGAGAACCTTCCAGGCCATGCCCCAGGCACCCACCTCCTCCAACCAGGATTTACCTCCCAGTATCGCATTTAACTATAATCAGCAGACAAATCCAGTAATGAGTATCACACCCTCATGATCCGGTCATCTCCCAGAGCTCCACCTATGAGGACAGGAGGCTTTGTGGGGGGACACATCTAGTTTGTAAACCCTAATATACATACGTCAGGATTGAATTTCTTGTACAACTATCGTTGTATTTATTTATTGCCTTTTGTGTTATTTGCCATATCCTAGCATACCTCCCTACAATTTCTTTACAGTAATATAGAGAATAAAAAAATTTAAGAGAGTATTTGTTCTTGACGAGCTAAGAAGCTAAGTATATGCTGCTTCCTCCCTGTATGGTCCTGTCTAAGGGAACAACAATTCTTTTAAGATTATTTAAACTATGCCACCTCTTGAACATATAACAGCTAAGAAAATTTGTTAAATTTTAAAATTCCTCACAGTGACTGGCTTCTTCATTGTGTAGGGAGAAATGTCTTGAGAATGTTTTTGCATCTTGTTCTGATGGCAATCATTTTTCTCATTCTGTGACTGCAGGAATATTGATCTCAGCATTACTCTATTAATGAAATATGATGGCAATAAGCAGAGACACGCACCTCTACCCCCCTGGGAGCTTAATCTTCTGCTACAACATTTGCATTTGTAAGTCAGCACCTGTGTAATCTATAGCCTAACTATTTGTTATTCTCCTTTAATTACATATTGGTAGTGGTCCATTTGCAGGCTAAGAGCAACCAACTGAAGAATCAAAGGGATTATTAAAATATTGACTTTAAATTAAAAGACCAAAAAGGAAATAAGACTGAATTTGTTCCTACCCATTGCAGTGTGATGGTTCAGGAGCAATCATTCCCTTTAATCTCAAGAAAGGTTTTAAGAATTGTGCAAGAAACCCCTATATCTGCTTTGCATGCATTATTTATATTGTGCACTCTTTCTTTCTTTCTTTCTTTCTTTCTTTCTTTCTTTCTTTCTTTCTTTCTTTCTTTCTTTCTCTTTCTTTCTTTCTTTCTTTCTCTAGACATCTGTAAAATCCATAGTCTAGATTTAAGCTCATATTTTCTCAATCGTCAGTGATAGCCCAACAATTAATTATAAACTAATGTCCCCCACTTCTAGATCTAACTCAGGATAAATCATTCTATTGGGTCATTGTATGTCCTTTGTTTCCTTTCATCTGTAAAAGGTTCTCAGCCTTTCTTGGTTTTCTTAATTTGACATTTTTAAATGTCACTGGTCTGCATTTTTTTGAAGAGCGATACTGATTTTCTTTCTTTTAGAGACCCTTCATCCTGGGCGTGTGTTCCTGGGGCAGAGACACCACTGAAGTGATGTGCCCATGTCAGTGTACCAACCCATAGGCATATGGTGGCTCACTATAGTGACAGAGGATTTAATCACTTGGCTAAGGTGCTTTCTCTACTACAAAGTTAGGGCTTTTCTCTTTATAAATTTTATGTAATTTATGGGGATATAGTTTGAGAAAATATCCTGTTTCTAAATTTTTTCTGACTTCTTTAGCAGCCATTGATGATGTTTTACCTCCATCATTCCTTCTATATCAGTTGATACAGTATTTTACTGTAAGAAGAGTTTTCCCTTCTCTACCTATGTACCTACTTAAATATGAAGAATATTTATTTAGGTACTTGTGGATTCTCATGTTGTTCAAGGATTTATATCTATTACTGTTATTTTAATTCTGATCCTCAAATTTTCCCCCATTTAGCCAGTGGGTGGCCCCTTCACCTGGCTTCTTTGTCTCTTTGACATGTTCCTATGACATGACGCTTCAAAGTGCCACTTTTGTGTAGCAACCGGCTCCTCTCTGTTCCATCCCTGGAATTAGTCTTTCCTCCAGTGAGGCCCAGGTACACTTAGTTGAGAAAACTAAATGATTTTGTCCTTTCTTTCCCCTTCACCTTTCAGTAATGCATCTGGTGAGCCCTTAAAATAATCATCATTTTCCATATCTCTTGTTAGAACATTCTGGAGTAGGTTGGCTTTATCCTTTATCCAAACTGCTTGGGATCAGAAATGTTCAGACTTCAAATTTTCTTTTTCAGATTTTGGAAAATTTCCATATACATAATGAGATCTCTTGGGGATATGACCTGAGTCTAAACATGAAATTGATTTATGCTTCCTGCACACTGTATACACGTAGCCTGAATATAATTTCATACAATATTTGTAGTGTGCCTGGCTTTTTATTTTTTTATTCCATGCTGGTGATCTAGTGTGCCTGTGTTTTGAAGGCAATGTGCCATATGAAGTCAGATGTGGAATTTTTCACTTGTAGCATCATTTGAGCACCATGTTAGCTTTTTGTCACTGTGACAAAATACCTGAGGAAAAAAACTTCAGGAGGAAATATTTATTTTTGCTGACAGCTTCAGCGTGGTTAGTCCATGGTGTGCAGGCTCCATGGTTTTAGGCCAGTCTTGAGACAAAATCATCATGGTGGAGGGGTGTGGCAGGAAACCTGCTTACCTCCTGGCAGCCAGGATTGGAGGACAGGGACCAGATGTCTCAAGGTCATGCTCCCATGATCCATTCCTTCACCCAGGCCCCATCTTCTGTTCCTCTATAAGCCATCAAATTGTGATGTCATTGATGGACTCCTCAAGCCCTCCAGATTCAATCCCTTACCAAAATCCCACCAGGCTTTATCATATGAGTTCTGTGGAGCATTCAAATCCAAACTACAGCAGGTGCTGAAAAAGTTTCATATTACAGATTATTTTGAATTTCTGAGTTTTCAGTTTAAGGATGCCCAAACTACATATTCACTTACCTTAAAACTGTTTTGGGAGCTGAGCATGGTTGCACACTCCTATAATTGTGGCTCTTTGGAGGCTGAGGCAAATTGGTGACCACTCTGGGCTACCTAGTGAGTTCAAGCTCAGTGTGAACTGCATAGTGAGACTCAGTCTCAGAAAACCTATAAAGAAAAAAAAAAAACTGTTTGGAATGATTGTATTACCTTGCTTAGATTGTATTACCTCTGCTTTTCAAAAGACCATGCCAGCCCAGGTGTGGTAGCGCACACCTGTAATCCCAGCATTCAGGAAGGTGAGGCAGGAGGACTGCAGTGGGTTTGAGACCAGCCTGAGCTACATCACGAGTACAAGGCCAACTTGAGCAACATAGCGAGATCCTGTCTCAAAAAAGAAACAAAAACCAAAAGACCATGCCAGTTAGAAACCAACGCTCAAAAAGAACAAAAATATCATGTACTGTAATATAAAGGAGACTCAGATCCTGGAGTCACGCCCTGGGCTGTCTGTGGGTCCCAGCAGTTGACATAAATAGGCACTAAAGCCATGAGTGTCAGGCAACAGGGAGGGACTGGCACAGGTACAGATGCGCCTGGCCTGGAAGCTGCAAATCCACTTTACAGTTGGCATTCACTCCGGCAAAACAATAAAGTTAGACATTTAGCAGACCAAGCGACATTTGTTTATAATCCTTATGCACAGAGGGCCTCCTGTTCATGACATCTTTGGTTTTTCTTTCTAAAATATTTGTATTAGTTACAATGCATAATGATTACATTTGTTGTAGGGAATTGGTGCATGTATATAACACACCTCAATCCTTTTCCCCCTTCCCCTCCAGCCCCGCTTTTTGCCAGCATCAGATTCATTTATTTACCTTATAAATCCCTATAAAGTTAATTATCATGCATACAGATTAGTAGCCAGACTAATGGGCCAAAATCATATAAAACACATAAGACAGTTGTACTAAATAAATCAAGGTACACTTCTAGATATAGTGTCCATGCTGGATTACAATAACTTCTTTCCTCTCTTTTTTGCTGTTAGTATCTGTCTTTTAGTTTGTACTTTATTTATGTATTTAAGCTTGTGTGTCTGAGTTACTTCACTTAACAGTACAATCTGAAGGTGCTGCTTTTGTTGTCTTCCATTCAGCTGCCATTGTCCTACAAATGACTCAGGTTTGTCCTCCTTTTTTTTTTTTTTTTTTTTTGGTTTTTCTCCGGTACCAGGAACCGAACTCACGACCTTGCGCTTGCCAGGCAGGCGCTTTGCCGCTGAGCTAAATCCCCAGCCCCAGGTTTGTCCTCCTTTATGACAGAGTAGTACTCCATTGTGTATTAATACCACATTTTCCTTATTCATTCACCTGCTGGTGGACATATAGGCTGTTTCCAAGATTTAGGTATTGTGAGTTGTGCTGTTAAAAGCATGGGTATGCATATATCACTGTAATATGATGACTTTAACTCCTCTGGGAGATAGAAGGGGAATATCTGGGTCAAATGAAATTTCTAGTTTTAGTTTTTTTTTTTTAAGTTATGAGAAGGATTTATTAGAGGTAGATACAGGATGCAATCAGGAGCAGAGTGCAGGTGCTCAGAGAAATGAGGCATACCTTCCGCTTTAGTTTTTTGAGGAATCTCCATACCTATTTCCACAGTGGTTGTACCAGTTTACACTCCCACCAGCAGTAGAGAGGGTTCCTTTATCCCTGCAGCCTCACCAGCATTTGTTACTGGTTGACTTATTTGTAATGGCCATTTTTTCTGGAGTGAGATAAACTCTCAGTGCTGTTTTAATTTGCATTTCTTGAATGCCCAGTGATGTTGCTGTTCATGACCTTTATTTTTTGAGTAAAGCTAAACTAGAGATTTTCACCCTTGTGAGAAGCCACCAAGCCAGGGAGCTCTGGGACATGAACCCTCCCACTGACAGCCTCCCAGCTCCTGCTAAGCAGGGCTCCTCACTGTTCCTTGCTTGATGTGCTGGCAGTGTGGAGGAGTCTGTATGGAGGAGGGAAGGGGTGAATTCTGTATGTATTTGGGGCTGGGGATAGAAACCAGGGCCTTGCACATGGTGGGCAAGTGCTCTGCCTTTGAGCTGTATGCCTAGTCTTGGGACCCATGGGTTTTAAAACAGTTTTGAAAGCCACTGATGTGGCCCAGTCCTCTCCTTGCAGGGAAACAGACTGATGCCACCCAAGCGTGGCCAGTCCTAACAGCATGATGAGGGGCAGAGCCGAGCCTGGAGCCCTGGTCTTTTTACAGGTCTGTGCTTGTCCTGCATGAAATTGTTCCATGTAGCTTGGGGACCACCAGACAAGTGGTCCTGATGTCAGGCCACAAGAACAGCCCCTTCTACAAGTGTGAGAGTGGTTGCTTCTGTTATGATTTGTGTCTGGATGTCCCCCCAAAGCCTCGTGCAGTCATGGGGTGGCTTCTAGAGTTTATGATTGATTCACTGTCCAATGTTGGGATTATGGGTGTGAGTTCTGCACCGCCCTGGGGCAATAGTTTGCTTACAGTATAAGGGAGGGAAAGAGGCTGCTTGCTGCTCCCGGTTTTTTTTGCTCTTGCTGCTTTTGCTGTCTTCCATTCAGCTGCCGTGAACTGTCTCCCTGTGCCATGTGCCACGCTGCCCTGGAGCCAGCCACGTATAGACTGAAATCTGCACAAACTGTGAGCTAAATAAACCTTTCCTTCCTTGATTTTGGGTGTCAGGTGCTTTGTCCCAGCAACGAGAGAAAAGTAACCAAGATATCTTCTATGCCCCGAAGACAAGTGTTCATCTTGACTTGAGAACTTTGTAAACTGAACAGTACTGAGAGGTAGAAAAATGTGGTGATTGGACACTTCAGTTACTGACTGGCATGTTCAAACAATATTTTCACCCATGAGAAGATGTTGTGATTTCTAATATATACACTGGTGAAGTTTTCCAATATAGTTCTTTTCTGTGTATGCACATGGTACTGTGGTAAAGTGAACTGAACTGGGTGGGGAGGGAGCTCTACCAGTGAGCTGCATGTCTAGGCCCTTTTATTTATTTTAGTTTTATAGAGTTTTGCTAAGTTGCCCAGGCCAGCCTCAAACTTGTGATCCTCCTGCCTCAGGAGGAGGCTGGAATTATAGGAGTGAAACACTGCCTTGCTTCAAATATAATTTTTAAACCTATCAGAGGTTTCTTTTTTGAATTGAAGGAATATTTCCTTTTCAGTTCTTCCAAAATTATTCCTTTACCATGATGAGGCATTCATTTCTTCAGTTAAAATTTATATATTTGGCTGAGCATGGAAGGACTTGCAGTAATAAACAGGGATGGGGTATAGCACAGCTGTAGAGCATGTGCCTAGCATGAACAAGGCCCTGTGTCAACCCTCAATACCACAAAGAAGACATTTATGCATTTTAAAGAAAATGGTAAGATCTATAAATTACTTAGGCATCATAAATCATTTCAATTACACTTGCTTTATTAAGTGTTGTATTCTAAAACCTCTAGTTTTATCATAGTGTAACAGTTAACAGCTGGCCAAAATGTGCTTAAGTAACTCAGTTTTAAACTTTTGGCCTTTATCTACACATAATTTAAAAGGAGAGCAGTTACTTCAGTACTCTTGCCAGACCTGTCAAAATTCTTGCCTTTCTTAGTCTTTCAAATGAAAACGAACTTTATCTTAAATTGTCCACTTCATTTTTGGTCTGTGTAGTAAAGGCAGAAATAATATTTCAAATTTTTAAGAGGAAAAGTATTTTGAAAATAAGTGTGAAATATTAACTACTTCTAATTACTTTGAACATCTTGAGGTTGATCAAAAGAAGAGTGGGAGGCCAGGAAGTATTCATAGTCCTTCAGACTAGGTTCAGAATAGTGCTCCTTTAAGATCCAGGACCAAATGTGGGTCTATTTACATTTAGCGCCCTTTTGATAAATCCTAGGTTGTTCTTTTTAAAAAATTTAAAATTTTCAGCTGACACATGCTAATTATGCTTGTTTAGGGGCATACTGTGACATTCAGTACATGCGTAATGACCAGACCAGAGGGATTGGTACACCTATCATCTCAAATGTGCATCATTTTTTTCTTTTAAATCATAAATCCTCCTTAATAGCTGTTTGAGACGGCAGTAAATTGTTGTCAGCCATATCTACCTGACTGCGTCATAGACCATTAGAAGTTTTCCCCTTGTTCTGTGGCACCCCATACCCACTAACCATTCTCTCTCTATGCCCTCCTCCTCAGCACTCTCCCAGCCTCTGGTAACCCTTACTCTACTCTTTATTTCTAGCAGAGCCACTTTTTACAAGTGAGATTATACAGTATTTTTCTTTCTATGCCTGAAATATTTTCTTTAACACAAGGTCCCCCAATTCTATTCATGTTGCTACAAATGCAGGAATTTCATTGTTTTCAGGGCTGAATAATATTCCATTTGTGTCACATTTTCTTTTTTCATGCATCCATGTACACACTTTTGGGTTCTATTCTTTGTCTATTGTGAATAGCGTTGCAGTAAACATGCAAATGTAGGTCTCTTTCATATACTGATTCTAGTTCCTTCAGGTAAACATTCAGTAGTTGAATACTTCATATGGTAGTTCTAGTTTTATTCTTTTGAGGAGTCTGCATACTGTTTTCCATAATGGCTATACTCATTTACATTCCTACTGCAATATAGGAGAGATCCCCTTTCTGTGCATCCTTGCCAGAATTTGTTATTATCATCGTTGACTTGTTTTAAGCCTGTGTCATCCAGGCTAGCCTTGAACTCACAGTTCTCCTGCACAGGCTCTGGGTGTTGAGATTATGGGAGTTTGTTAGGATTGTAGGCTGCACAGCCAATCTGCCTTCTCACTCTGATCTGCATCATGCTTCTGATCTGCATTTACCTGATGATTAGTGATGTCAAGCTTTTTTTTAAAAAAAAATACTCTATGCTTTTAGAAAGAGGTCATACTGGTCATTTGCCCCCCCCCCTTTTTTTTTTTTTGGTGGTACTGGGAATTGAATTCAGGACCTTGTACTTACCAGGCAGGTACTTATGCCACTGAGCTATATTCCTGGCCCAATTTGCCCATTTTTAATTGGACTATTCGGGGGACTTTGGGTACTGAACTCTTTGAGGTCCTTATATATTTTGGTTATTAACCGCTTATAAAATGAGAGTTTGCAAACATTTTCTCCCATTCTCTAGGTTGTCTCTTTGCTCTGTTGATTATTTCCTTTACTATGCAGAAGGTTTTTAAAGTTTTACATAATCCATTTGTCAGTTTTGCTTTTTATTATTTGAGTTTTGAGGGTCATGTCTAAAAATCTAGGTTATTCTTGAAGGAAGCATTATTTTAACTTTTTGTAAAATTTTTAATGGTTTAGACTTTACCATTCCTTTTATTTTTTATTGCTATTATTTCCCATTTCCCATTTTAATTCATATGGTATTTTTTTTTCTGATACCAGGAATCAAACTCAGGACCTTGCGCTTGCCAGGCAGGTGCTTGTGCCACTGAGCTGTATCCCCAGCACCCCTTTTCCCATTTTGAGAAAGAAAAGTTTTTACTTTGACGAATTACTAGATATAATGAAGGAAATGCAAAAATCACATCTTATTACAGAACCTGAAGCAGATTGTATTCCATCACTATCTTCTGTTGAATAAATTGTGGTCAATATATACACACCTTTCCTATTCTGATTTCATAGCTTGTTGATACTTACGTTCTAATTCTTGTTTGATATTTTCTCTGTGAACTAGTTTATTATTAGATATGTTGGTTTAGAAAGCCAATTTTTATTGGACACGTAAATTTTCCCCATTTTATTAATATTCGTTTTGTTAATTCATTTTATTAATATTTCCCTATTTTATTAATATTCATCATCCTAGGATTCTGTATAATTTCCTCCTTCACCAAGAAATGGTTATTAAATGATGACAGGTCTCAAGGAGGTAACCCAGTTGTTATCTTTCACTTTCGTACCTTAAAATTGTCTTTACCTTCTAACCATAAGAAGAAGGTCTTAGGGAATAGACTTGGTATATAGCAACCCTGCTTCACTGGACTATTGGGAAAACTAAATAAAATAATAGATACTGAAATAATAGATACTCTATATTATTATAATAGATACTGCAAAAGCTTTTTAATAAGCGATCCCCATTGTTGATTCTTTGTGATAGTTCCTGTGTGACTGGAGTTTTATTTATGAAGTCTTTGCCTACACCAATGTCTTCAAGAGTTTTAGCTATTCTTTTAGAGCAGATTTGATGTTTCTGTTGTAATATTTAGATCTTTGATGTATTTCAAATTTAGTTTAGTGCATAGTAAAAGATACAGGTCCAATTTTAATCTTTGGCATGTGTAGAACCAGCTTTTCCACCACCATTTATTAAAAAGGCTATCTTTCTTCCAATGAATGTGTTTGGCACCTTTGTTGAATATAAGGTGGTTGAGTATGTCTGAAGTTGTTTTTGCACTTTATAATCTGTTCCACTGATCCTTGGGTCCTTTTTCTTCTCATTAATACTACACTGTTTTTAACACAGTAGCTTTATAGTATAATTTCAAGTCAGGGGTTGTGATGCCCCCTGCCTTGCCTTTGTTGCCCAGAATTGCCTTTGCTATTCCAGGTATCTTCTGGTTCCAAATGAAATTTACGATTGTTTTCTCTAATTTGTGAGATATGCTGTTTGAATTTTAATCAGAATTGCATGAAATCTGTATAACAGTTTTGGAAGTTTGGTCATTTTCACTATATGGATTCTTCCTGCCCAAGAGCAGGAGATGTCTTTTCATTTTCTGATATCTTCTTCAATCTCCTTTTTCAGAGTACTATAGTTGTGAATGTAGAAGTCTTTTACATCCTTTGTTAGATTGATTCCCAAGTATTTCATTTTTTTGGATGCCACTGTGACAGGTATTGTTTCCCTAATTTCTCTCTTAGTGAGTTTTTTATTCCTGTACAGAAAAGCTATTGATTTTTGGGTGTTGACTTTGTATCCAGCTACACTACTGAATTTGCTTATTAAACCTAGCAGTCTTTTAGTGGAGTTTTTGGCATCTTCTATATAGAGTATCACGTAATCTTCAAATAATGATAATGTAACTTCTTCCTTTCTTATTCTTATTCCTTTTATTTCTTTCTCTTGTCTAATTGCTGTCACTAAAGTTTTCAGTACTGTGCTGAAGAAGACTAGAGACAGTGGATATCCTTGTCTGTTCTTGATTTCAGAGAGGTTTTTGTCCATTTCATATGGTGCTGGCTGTTGGTTTATCACAGATGGTTTTTTTTTTTTTTTTTTTCCTCTGGTACCGGGAACCGAACTCACGACCTTGTGCTTGCTAGGCAGGCACTTTTGCCACTGAGCTAAATCCCCAGCCCCTATTTTTTTTTGATCACAGATGGCTTTTATCAGATTGAGATAAAGACCATCTATTCTGATTTTCTGTAGGGTTTTTATCATGCATGGGTGCTGGACTTTGTCAGAAGCTTTTTCTGCATCTGTTGAGACGATCATATAATTTTTGTCCTTGGCTCTGTTAATATGGTATATTACATTTATTGATTTATGTATGTTGAACCAACCCTGCATCCCTGGGAAGAATTGCACTTGGTCATGGGGTGTAATCTTCTTAATGATTTGCTGTATTCTGTTTGCCAGTATCTTATTGAGGATTTTTACCTCTATGTTCATTAGGGAGATTGGCCTGTAATTGTCTTTCTTAGTTAGGTCCTTCTCTGGTTTTGGTATCAGGGTAATGCTTGCTTCCAGGCATGAATTTGGGAGTATTGCTTCCCTTTCAATTTCATTGAAGAGTTTGAGAAGTTTTGGTGTTAGATCTTCTCTAAATTTCTTGTAGAATTTATCAGTAAATCCATCAGGACCTAGGCTTTTCTTTGTTGATAGGTTTTTAATTACATCTTTGATTTCATTGATTGATATTGCTTTATATAGGATTTTTATAGCTTCTTGATTCAGCTTTGATAATTAATATGTATCTAGGAATGTGTCCATTTTGTTTGTATTTTCCATCTTATTAAAATACAGGTTTTCAAAGTAGGTATAGATGATCTGGATTTCTGCATGGTCTGCTGTGATTTCACCCTTTTCATTTCTAATTGTGTGGATTTGAGTCTTTTTTTTTTCCTTTTTTATAGGTTTTTTTTTTATAAGGTTGGATAAAGGTTTGTCAACTTTATTTAATCTTTCAAAGAACCAACTCTTTGATTCATTGATTCTTTATGTTATTTTTTAGTCTCCAATGTGTTCATTTCTGCTCTGATCTTTATAATTTCCTCATACAAGCCTTTGGCTTAGTTTGCTCTTCTTTTTCTAGAAGTTTGAGGTTTACCATTAAGTTATTTATTTGCACTTGCTCTGTTTTCCTGATACTGGTATTTACTGATATAAATTTCCTTCTTAGGACTGCTTTCATCGTGTTCCATAAGTTTTGGTGTGTTGTATTGCCATTATCATTTAATTATAAAAATTATCTAATTCTTTAATTTCTCATCTGTGATGCATTGGTTGTTTAGAAGGGTGCTATTTTTTTTTTTTTTCCGGTACCAGGAATTGAACTCACAACCTTGTGCTTGCTGGGCAGGCACTGTGCTGCTGAGCGAAATCCCCAGCCCCGAGGGTGCTATTTAATTTCCATATCTTTATGAAGTACTTGAGGTTTCTTTTGCCATCGATTTCCAATTTCATTACAGTCTGGTGTGATAATATGTATGAGATTATTTCAGTTCTTTTGGATTTACTTAGGCATGGTCTGTAAGCTAATATGTGATCTATTTTGGAGAACATTTCATGTGTAGCTAAGAAGAACATGTATTCTGATGTTGTAGGGTGGAACACTCCACAGACATCTACTAAGTCCATTTGTTCAAAAGTTTGGTTTAGTTCTAATATTTCATTGTTGATTTTTTGTCTAGTTCATCTGTCTTTTTGTGACACAGGGTATTGAGATCCCCCAATAGAATTATATCAGTGCTTATTTGATTTTTCATGCCTATTAATATTTGCTTTATATAGTTGGGCGCACTGGTATTTGTTGCATATATATTTATAATTGTTATCCCCTTCTCCTGGACCATCCTCTTTACAAGGATGTAGTGCCCTTCTTTATCTCTGTTAATCAGTCTTGGCTTGAAATTCACTTTGCCTGCAAGTAGAACAGCTACTCCTTTTTTCTGGGTTCCTGCTGGATGGAGTTTTGTTTTCCATGTTTTGATTTTCAGTCCATGAATTTCTTTTTGAATTACACATGTTTCTTTTATATAGCATATTGTTGGATCTTTCTTCTTGATCCATTCAACCAGTCTGTGTCTTTTGATTGGTGAATTGAAACCATTAACATTGATAGTTGCAACTGATGTAAATGGATGCCTTGTGGATTCCTTCTGTTGGGGTTAATGGAGTTGTACTTCTTACTATCTCTTTTAGAATGTCCTTCAACACCTCTATTTTTTTATTTGTATCTGCTATAGTCATTAAACTTGGTTTTCATTGTGGGTAGCATCTCTGCAGTTATCTGAGAAATTATTTCTGATTTGATTTTTTTCCTAGAGCATCATTTAATTGCTTTTTTATTTCCATTTCATAGAGGCCAGGTGGGTGGCTTTCGAATTATCTCACCTTTTTGACCCCTGGGTTTGCCTTTCATGAACTGGATGTCTGAGGCTGCATCTTGTTTAAGTGTCTTCTCATTTTCTTTTCTTTTTTTAGTTTAATTGCTGGCATCATGCTTGTTAATTGGTGATGGTGGGTTGGTTTTTGCTAGTATTTAGAACCCCTAGGAAATGACTACTTCTCCAGCAGTCACCATTGTCCACAGGTTTAAATTGTTCCTCTCCCACAATGAGTCCCATCTCAGAGAGAAGGCATGGCCAGGTACCTCCTTCTTCTTCGCTGAAGTTTCTCTTTTCACCCTCTCCATGGGTTTCAATTCATGCATCAGATCCTTCCTGGGTCCAGGGGACCCACTTCCTTCCTTGTCGTCTTCCTCACATTGCTGTATTCCAGTATCTGGAATACAGCAGTGACTCTCAGAGAGGCTCTTTTTCTGCTGTTTACCTCTCTGACATCTTGGTGCTCCTTGATCAATAAATAGTTTTGCTAAAGGTGGAAACAAGACCCGGTGTACAGTGAGAAGGTGAGAGCTGTGGTTGAGGGCTAAGACTCAGTCACTGACCTGCATGTAACTCCACACTTCTTGCTTTTTGGGGTTTTCTTTCTTTAACTGTGTAAAGATATAATCTTTTGTATGCTTTTGTTTCTAAACTACAGTGATTCTGCTAAATAAATTCTTTGAAAAATGAATTTGTCTTCCCAGCTGAAAAGTCCTGGAGGGTGCACAGCAACATGCTCCTGGGTGGTGGGACAAGGTGGTCAATCCCTTCCTCAGATAGCTTCATTCCTGCCCACCTCCCTCTCTCACTTCTTCCTTCCCTGCTTTGCTTCTTTCAGCAATTATATTTGGCACCTTCTTTGAGCCAGGCACTATGCCTAGTTCCTGGGTACAAGACTGAATAATAACATCCCAGGCTTGCATGTATGGGGCTTAGAATGTTTTTGATTATCTTTTATTACTTTCCTTCATGCACGTTTTATTCAGAAAATGTCAAACATATAGAAGAGCTAAAAGAATAGTACCATGAGCATCTCTCTTTGTCCTCTAGAATCACCAGTTATTTGCATCTGTTGTTGTTTTGTTTAGTTTTGCTTTTTGAGGCAGGGTCTCACTGTGTAATTCAGGCTAGCCTTGAATTCCTAGTCATCCTTTTGCCTTAGCCTGTTGAGTGCTGAGATTATGGGTATGCACCACTACACCCAATAATTAGCATATTTTTTTTGTTTTCTATCTAAGCGCGCGCGTGCACACACACACACATACTTTTCTGAACCATTGGAAATTTACACATGGCATGCTTCACTCCAAGTAACTGAACATACATCTCTAAGAATTGGTAAAATCTCATAAGTAACCATATTATCATCATACCTAACTCAGGTATGATAAAAATCAGCAACAATCCCATAGGATTAACATCTATTCCATATTCAGATTTCCTCCATTACCCCCAAAATGTCTTTTTTTCCCTCTCCTGCAACCAAAGTTAGCCATCTATGATCAAAATTAGGTCTGTTCTGTATGCCTCTGCAGCCTCTTTTAATATATATCATTCGTCCACCTTTTTTCTTTTTAGTGACACTGACTTTGAAGAGTGCAGGCTAATCATCTTATATAATATCCAGTATTCTCCATTTGTCTGATTGCTTCCCTCTGGTGTCTTTTAACTTGTTTCTTGTATTTACTGTAATCAGAAGTAATGCCTAGGGGGTTCATTAGATTCATGTTAGATGTTTTGGGCAAAAAGTATTTTATAGAGGGAGTTTCTGACATCTATTTTGAGTTTTTGGTAAGATCATTTTTATTTATGATCAAGAAATAAATTTAAATTTTATTTATATTATGTAATATATCACTGCAATATGATGGAGAAAGAACAGAAGAATCATGGGTTTTACTGGCAGATCTGAATGCACGGTCTATACTTACTGGCTGCATGACTGAATCAGTTACCCTACAGATTCACTCCTTGTAGAGATTAGAAAAGATGGTGTCGTGCTCCTGGACACTTTTGTGAAATGCACATACTTGTATACTTCCTTGTTTGTTTGTTTATAAGGGGGACATTTTTGCACTACCCTTCACCCTGGCCACCCTTCTACCCTCACCCTAGCATTAAATATTAACAATTCTGCAAGTGTCCTCACTGAGGAAAACTGAAAAACCTCTACATTGAAGGATTGCTATGAGAACTGAGGGTTAGTATATGTATAAAGTACATACAGTATGTGTAAAGTACAGCAGAGCTGTTCCATACAGTATGTTCAACACAGTAGGACTGTTATTTTCATTACCAAAATATTTCCCCAAACAACAAGAAGGAGTTTGAAATAGGACAGGGAAGTGATACTACATGAAAGACAGGTTTCTAAATTGGTCACTTCAGAAACCTTCCAGGAGACTTTTGCTTTTGCTGTGACCTCAGTAGGTATTCAGCCTGGACAGTGCTGTGCACAATAAACAGTAACATTTATACAGCTCTTCACAGTTTACACAACACACTCACAGTTCATTATCATGCCTGGCGTGCTCCATCTTTTACTGAGATCAGATGCTGTCAGTGCTAGTCTTGGGTGGGGAAGCTCAGAGTAGGAGCTTGGGTGGGAGAACAGACTTCTCCCATTGAAAGCAGGCAGCTTGACTGTCTCAGGTTCTTGCCACAACGATGGGAAGCTGACTAACATACTTGCATATTAGAAATGCCCTTGAAGCCAAGCATAGTGCTGTGAATCTATAATCCCAGCTACTTAGGAGACTGAGGCAAGAGGATCACAAATTTGGGGCTAGCTTGGGCAGTTTAGCAAGACCCTGTCTCAAAATAAAAGAGGACTGTAGAACGATAGTAGAAATCCCCCAGGTTCAGTCCCCAGCACTGCCATACACACACACACGCACACACGCACACACACACACACATACATACCCGCATGTGCACGCGAACTTCTTAGTCTGAATACTTTCTTTCGGTGATTGTGCAGTACTGGGAAATTTAAAGACTCACTGAAAGAACAGCTCTTGTTTTTTGAAGGGATTAACTGATATTTCTTAAAGCTAACCTTGATATTTTTGCCTGGTCACATATAGCTCTTTTTTTAGTAAGAAAAGCATTGATGTTTTATACAGAACTATCTTTGATTTAGTAAACTGGGGTAGCATAAAACATCTCACAGGAGATAACTTACTCCTTATCATTTAGTTCTAGATATTTTCTAATTTCTTTTCTAAGTTATTCATTGTACCACAAAATACATAGAACTCTATTGCTTAATTTCCAAGCATTTGTGAATTTTCTAGTTATCTTTTTTGGTAATGGTCTCTATATGCTTTTTTTTTTTTTGTATTGAGGTTTGAGCCCAGGACTTTATGCATGCCAGGAAAGTGCTTTACCACTGACTACACCCTCAGTTCTTTTCTACTTTTTATTTATAGATAGGGGCTTCATAAATTGTTCAGGCTGGTCTTGAAATTAACCCTTCTGCCTCAGCCTCCCCGGTACCTGGGATTCTAAGTGTGCACCAGTGTGCCTGCCTTCATATACCTCTTAATCATCATGCTTTACCATAATTTTGTGATGTTGAGAGAACAGACTCAATATTTCAGTCTGTGAAAGTGGCTGAGATTTGCTTTACTGTACAGTGGGCATTCATTTTATAGATGACCCCCAGCACATTTGGAAAGCATTTCTGTTGCTATTGAGGGGAGAATTCCTTTTATCAAGGGTGCCAAATTTATTAACCTTGTTTAAATCTTCTGTATTTTTACTGATTTGCTTTTTTTTGTTTGTTTGATTATTCTGAGTGTTTATTCTATCATGTATTGAGAAAGGCATGCTAAAATCTCTAAAGTACAACTTCATTTATTTTATTTCAGTTTTGCTACATATATTTTTGGGCTAGGTTATTGGTATGACAGTTAAGTTTGACTGCATCAAATTGATTAGCTTGGGAACTGCCAAGGTGATTGGTGAAGCATACCTCTGGGTGTGTCTGGGTGGATCACAGAGGTGTGGTTTTGAGTACTAGATCTGACCCCTCGCCCCTTCCTGTTGGGTATTGCCCCCTTGTTCCACTTAACTGACATGCGCTAAGCAGCTTTGCTGCACCACACTATTCTGCCCTGATGTTCTTGCCTTGGTTGGAGCCAGCTGACCATGAACTGAATTCCCTTAAAATGTGAGCCACATTAAACTTATCTTCCTTTACATTGTAGATGTAGGTATTGTGTCTGAGCAACGGGAAGGTTGACTAAAACAATTAGATTGGATACAAATTCAGAATTATTATATCTTCTGGTGCATTATTGTATCTTCCTTTTCCTACAAAGGAATTGTTCCTCTTTACCTATAGTGATGTTTTCTGCTTTAAGCGCTAATTTGATATTAGAATAGCTGTGCCATCTTCCTTCCTGTTAATATTTGCATCATTTCCCCCATTTTTTCCTTTTCTATCCAGTTGCTTTCTGTCATTTTGAATATTTTATATATATCTCATTAATGTTTTGTTTTGTTTTTTTTTTGTGTTAGGGTCTTGCTGTGTAGCTCGGTTGGTCTCAAACTTGTCATCCTCCTACCTCAGCAGCATAAGCGCTAGGATTATAGGCGTGCACCACCACTGCCAATTCTTGATATTATTCTGCTTATTTTATTTTATTTTATTTGTACCAGGAGTTGAACTTAGGACTTCGTGCTTGCCAGGCAGGCGCTGTGCTGCTGAGCTACATCCCTGGCTTTATTCTACTTATTTTAAATGTATCTTTTACTGACATTTCAAATTAAATTATAGACATTGCAACTGTTTAAACTAATGCTTTGGCATCCATCTCCAAACATAACTTCTTAATATCACTTAATAGCTAATCTTTACTCATCTAGCCCCAGCTGTCCACAGGGTGACTTTTAGAACTGCATGTCACTGCATTTAAAAAACTAAAACCGCTTTTAGTTTTTTAAAACCTAGAATAAAATAACTTAATTGATTCACTGTTGTATCAGTAATGACTATAAGGAAATAAAACTGATATTTCAAAAATCACTCTGAAAACATATGTAAGAAATAGAGTCAGTAGTGCCCTTTGTAATAAATATGAGAAAAATGCAAAAAGTAGAAATAAGAAAATGAAAATATTTTCATATCTTTTGCCAGTTATGAGCATGGCCACCCTCCTAATGTATTTATCTCTAGCAATGTATTTGTCAGTATTTTCATTTGATTGAAATTGTTTTATACATAAGTTTGCCTTTAATATAGCCAAGTTTGTATCTTGCTTTGTAACTTTTCAGTCTCATCAAATGTACTTATAATTTTTAATTGTTGCATAATATACCATTCTAAAAATATACCATAATTTTATTGTCAACTTCTGTTTAAACATTTAGGATATTTTCCTAATTGTTTATAATACAGACCTGCACTACTTAACAGTAATTCAGGTGAAAACAAAGCATATATATGATGGCCATTTCTTAAGATTATAACCTAGTCTGGGTTTGCAGTAAGCTCTGGCAGAATTTAAGAACTTGAGAGTCACACAACAAAATCACTTAACAAAGCATTTCTCACAGTGTATACCTTCATTAAGCAATAGGTGGCTATACTTAACAATAATGCAATGAATATATTTTTTTAAAAAATCATAATCTGTTTCCTATTCTAATTATAGATTATGAGAAGTGAAATTTCTGAGTCCAGATGTTTAATCATTCCCCTCCCCATCTGTTTTTTTGTCCCCTTGGGATGAGGTCTGGCAGTGTTACCCAGGCTGGCCTCAAATTCATGTTCCTCCTACCTCAGCCTTCCGAGTTGCTAGAGTTACAAGGATGTACCACTGTGCCCAACAGGCTTAACCTCTTTAAGGCTTTCGAGAAAGGTTTCCAATTTTAAAAGTTTCATGAGCCAAAGTGTACTGTACAAATGGGTGTCCTCTTCTCAGCAGAGGTAGCATGTGGTGCTCAGGCATAGTTGGTCACCTGCAGTGCACACTTGGTTTTTGATCACCGGTTGCAGAAGCTGAGGCTGCTGAGTTCTTTTGCAGGCTCTCTCAAAGGGATCTGGGATCACCCTGCGAACTGACTGCTGGCTGTGGCAGTGGGAGGGGCTGCACCTGATGCATAGTGCTGAGGTGGTATTTTAGGTATGAGGTCCAGCACCTAGTGATGGTCGTAACACTTTCCTTACATGAACAGTCAGGCAAGGTTTTGACTCCTAGCCTAGCTGCTTCCTAGTTTTTCTTATTTTTGCCCATTTATTAGTCCTGGGGGTCCAGCCTTCCCTGAAATTCTGTCGAGTCCCAGTATCTGTGAAGAAATTACTTTTCTATGAGACTTAGCATTCATTCTGTTGTTTGGAAAAAAAAAAAAAACACCCCAAAAAACAAAAAACATGATTAAATTTGCATGCAGAGATTCTCCTGCTGTGGAGAAAATCGGCAAATCAAGGTAGAGCTTTGGGAGTCTCAAGAGCTCTGCCAGGAGACTGTCAGAACAGGGGCACCGGGGAGAGTTCAGGGGGATGAACTGGGGCAATACTGGGACTGCAGGTAAGAGCAGCTCTCCAGAAGGTAACATTTCTCACTTGTAACAGCAATTAGACAAGAAAAAGAAATAAAAGGGATATGTATAGGAAAGGAGGAAGCTTTATTATTCACAGAGGGCATGATCCTTTACATGGAAGAACCAAAAATGTTCACCAAAAGTCTCTTAGAATTAATAACCAAATTCAGCGAAGTAGCAGGATACAAAAAGAACACACAAAAATCAGTAACATTCTTGTGTACCAATAATGAACTCAGTGAGAAACAAATTAAGAAAAAATACCATTCACAATAGCATCAAAATAATTAAATAATTATGAATTAACCTAGCCAAGAAAGTGAAAAACCTCAACAATGAAAACTACAGTATTCTGTAAAAGGAAATCAAAGAGGACATCAGAAAATGGTAAGATATCTCTTGTTACTGGATAGGCAGAAGCAATATAGTTAATATAGCCATACTTCCAAAACTAATGTACAGATTTAACTCAGTCCCAATAAAAATACCAACAGAATTCTTCACAGAAGTGAAGAAACCAACTCTGAATTTGTAAGGTAGCAGAAGAGACCCAAAATAACAAAAGCAATCCTGGGTAACAAGAGCAAAGCAAGCCAGATGTGGTGGTATGTGCCATTCCAACTGCTGTAATCTCAGCACTTGGAAAGCTGAGGCAGAAGGATTGCTCTGAGTTCAAGGACAGTCTGGACTACACGGCACCCTGTCTAAAATTAATGAATTAATTAATTAATTTCAAAAAAGAAAAAAAAACAAGATCAAAGCAGAAAGCAACACAATCCTGGATTTGAAGTTATATTACAAAGCTAGTAATTTGAAAAAAAAAGGAAACCCAGCACAATAGTGGCACAAAACCAGACATGATCAATGGAACAGAACAGAGGATGCAGGAACAACCATAACCACATTCAGCTATTTGATCTTTGATAAAGGGGCCAAAGACATACACTGGAGGAAAGGTAGCCTCTTTAATAAATGATCTTAGAAAAACTGGCTATCCATATGCAGAAGATTGAATCTAGATGCATATAATTCACCATGTCCTAAATTAAATGGATCTAAGATCTGAATATTGTTGGAAATCTACTGGAAGGTCAAATAGGTAAAAGTCTTGACGACATAGGCATAAGCAAGGACTTTCTTAACCAAAACCCCAGTGGCACAAGAAATAGCACCAAGAATCAACTAATGGGATCATATAAAAAAAAAAAAAAGTCTGCACAGCAAAGGAGACAACCAAAAGAGTGAAGAGACAATCTACAAAATGGGAAAGAAGTTTTGCCAGCTCTTCCTTGAACAGAGGACTAATATTTAGAGTATATAAAGAACTAAAAAAATTAGACCCCCCCCCTCCAATGAAAGACCCAGTCAAAAAATGGACAACTGAAATGAATAGACACTTTTGGGAAGAACTACAAATGGATAATAAAAACATAAAGACATGCTCAACATTTCTATACTGTCTTGGTTACTTTTTTCTCGCTGCTGGGACAAAATACCTGACGCCCAAAATTAAGGAAGGAAAGGTTTATTTCGCTTACAGTTTGTGGAAGTTTTAATCCGTACTTGGCAGGATTATAAGGCACAGTGGCACATGACAGAGAGCTACAGCTCATGTCTGCAGAACACAGCAAAAGCGGCAAGCACACACCAGGGCGGAATCAGGGAGGAATGCCCCAAGCACTCATTTCCTGTCCCTTACATATGCAAACTATCCACTCGGGCTGCAGCTCTCACACCCATATTCAAAGTCTAATAGCCTGCCCCAGGGCCGCAGGAGGCTTTGGGGGGACACAGACATAAACCATAACATATACATTAGAGAAATGCAAATGAAAACTACACTGAGATTCCATTTTACCCCAGAAAGAATGGCTATCATCAAGAAATCAAACAATAACAAATGCTGGCAAAGCTGTGGTGAAAAAGGAACCTTTGTACATTATTGGTGAAAATGTAAAATAGTACAACAACTAGAAAATCAGTACAGCTGTAACCAAAAATGCCACCCCCCAACCAGTATAGTTCAGGTTTTTAGTTGCCCAGGTAATAGTTCCTGTTGGAGTTTTGGTTGCTTTTGTCTCCCAGAAATAGCTGATCACTGGGATGCATAGCTGTTATGGTTTATGTCTGTGTGTCCCCCCAAAGCCTCATGCGGTCATGGGGCAGGCTTTTAAAATTTGATTAAGAGTGTGAGAGCTGCACCTGCCCTGGGGTGGATAGTTTGCATATGTAAGGGAGAGGAAGAGAGTGCTTGAGGCCATTCCTCCCCCATTCTGCCCTGGTGTGTGCTTGCGGCTTAGCTGTGTTCTGCCACCCTGAGCTGTAGCTCTTTGCCATGTGCCACTCTGCCTTATAATCTGCCAAGTGCGGACTGAAACTTCCACAAACTGTAACGAAATAAACCTTTCCTTCCTTAATTTTGGGCATCAGGTATTTTGTCCCAGCAGCGAGAGAAAAGTAACCAAGACGATAGCTGATCACTGTGATGCATATGTAGAAACCAATCAAAGACAGCCAAGTACTCTATGTCTATACCCCTCCTTTTGCAACTCTATAAAAACTTTTTCTCCTGAGTCTTCAAGGCCTGATGTTTTGAAAAATAGTTGATTCCATCATTGCCTGTCCGATGTTAAATAAATCAGCCTCCAAATCCTTGGTGTTATTTCGATGTTTCTGCTTGCTGTTGCACAACTAGAACACTAGTACAACAACAAGAAATCAGTATGGTGATACTCAGAAAAGTAAAACTAAAAATTTCATTCAACCCAGCTATTCCCCTTCTAGGTATCTTCCCAAAATTTAAAGACATTATATTACAGTGATGCACACATACCAATATTTATAGCAGCACAATTCATAAGAGCTACCTTGGAAGCAGCCTATATGTCCATTAATAGTTGAATGTATAAAGAAAATGTATTTACCCACAATGAACTAGAACTGTGTCAAGAAACACAAGCTTTTCAGTCATTTGTAGGAAAATGGATGCATCTTGAGACCATAACGGTGTGCTAAATCAGACATAGCTTAAACATCACATGATTTCTCTTATATGAAAAATCCAAAATATAGAGGACAAAATAAAAGATACTAGGAAATAGTGAAGTAGATCTCTCTCAAATGGGAAGGGGGGTCAAGAGATAGAGACAGAGGGTAGGGAAAAGGGGCAAAAAAGAACTGATTTATGTTCTCTGCATGTATTAGCTCCTCATGAGGAATATGATCATTGTGTACCGCAATCACTGACTAATAAAAACAAACAAACAGAAGTTAACATTTCCTACTTCAGGGTGACTAGTCTGGTGATCAGTGGAGTGATTTAGGAGCTGATTTAGGAGTCCAGGCCTTACAGATGTGTCACCAGAAACCAGGCCCAGGAAGTAACTCAGTGTCGAGCCTCAGGTGGATGGTGAGCTTGGGGTCCTGTTTGAGGTTATTGCCATCACTGCAACTGTAAGAGGGCACTGTTTGGTGAAGCTGAGTAGACTTGAATCTAACAATTACTTTGGAAGGTGACAACCACTTTTAGAAATTCTTTGTGATAATTTCTTTAGAACCAATTTCCATGTAGTATGATGAAGCAGTCTCATTATATAAAAATGAGATGCACTTTGTTTTGATTTTTTAAAAAACCCAGCATTGCTAGTTTATCTCCCCCCCACAAGGGATGGATTTTGAATAATTTAAAGTAATTTCAAAAATTCAGAAAACCAGGATTGTAACTAGCAGGGATATTTAAGAGAACACTGCCAGCTCTAAAACAGGCTTTGGCATGGCTATTTATTTAGCTTTATGCATTCCCAACATTGTTCTAGTGCCTCCCATCAACTGTCTTCTTCAGGATCTCTCAACTGTCCTGAAAGTTCGTTCCAGAGCACAGGTCTTTGGGGAGGCAAGCAGTGTTTGGGGAGGGTCCAGAAATGCTTCCACCAGCAGCCTCCCCCAGGGCTTTCCAGGGAGTAGCATACCTGGCCTTATGAATGCTGGATGGTAAAAGTGACCCGGCCCTGCTTGATGAAGAGAGTCTCTCCTTAGGGTCAGCATGTGTCCTCATCAGACCTGTACCACTCAGCTTTAGAGAGAATCCTGCTGCTGAAGTCTGGTGCCCTCAATACCTGCTTGCACTCACCCCATCTTCAGTGTCTGATGGATCTGCGATACTCAGGAAGCTGCCGCTTAGCAGTGTTTCTCCCTCCACAGCTATCCATCTTCACTTTGCCGTATTCTGTTTGGAACTGAGCCCAGTTTTTTACTGACTTATCTTTACCTATTGCAATAGATCCTGAATAAAAATCTGTGTTTAGCACTCCAATTACTGTCTAGCTTTCTTCTCTAACTGAAATCACTGTTAACATATATGAAAGCCCATGTGTAACAAATCCATAAGATTCTTCCCAGGTACTGTGAAATCTTTGATCAAAGGCTGAAAAACAGTGAAAGTACTGACCAGTAGATCTGAATACAATTAAGCTAGTAAAGCACTTTTTTGGCTTTCATGTTCAGCATGAATATTTTCAATAATTAAAAAAATCCTTGCTCTTTTACCTCAGAGATATGAAATGGAAGCTCTTTCTTTGGGAGGACAGAGTACAGCTAGCAAACCTGTTTGCGAAGGGATTCGTTTCTGGGTCTTGTTTTAATTTTTGTATTTTCTTGTTTTGAGGCCATTTAAAACTATTTTTATTATCTCTGATTAGTTTTCTAAAATACTGGTTTCCAGTGTGGTATTTTCATACATGCGTACAACATTGATCATATGCATCCCTCTATTGCATTCCTTATACCCGCTTCTGCTTCCCGGTAATCCCTTCTTCTTGGCTAATAACAACCTCATTTCTGCCTTTCTAATGTGTATAGGAATGTGTGTTGGTTGTGGAACACACGCTAATGACAGCAGGCCTGTCTTTGGACCATTACTAATGCTGTGTGGAAGGAGGAAGAGACAGCGCTGACTTCTCTGTGATGCTTTTACGCTTCTCCAACAATGATGAAACCGTGGGAGAAAGGACTACAGTATTACATGTTGGGTGTATGTGTTAGAAGATTTAAGATTTCTTTTAAAAATCATAGTTTCCCCCCAAGGCAACTGGCTGCACACTGCCCAGACCTGTTCCTTGTGGGATTGTCTTTGTGTTGTTCAGGGACCCTGGCCATGTTGGGGGTCCAGGCAGGGGCTGCTCATTTGTCTTCTCCACTTGGGGGCCCCTAATTTCCCTATAACAGGCCTGTGGAAGATGGTGGTGGTTGTGCTTGTTGTTCAAAGATCTTTAAGAAAATGCAATGCCAAACAAACCCCATTCTGCTGCCAGGCCCACCACCCTTGGGGAGACCCAGGGCTGTCCTGAATCAGACAGGCGCTGATGTCCCACGGATGTGGGCTGGCTGGGAGGAGCCACCCCAAGCATTCTGGGTCACTGCGCCTTCCTACCACTGCTGTCTTAGACAGCCCAGCTTCCCGCCAGACAGTCCCATAGTGCCCTGCACAGCGTGCAGAAACCTTGTCTTCTGTAAAAACAACTCCTTTGATCCTCACAGCGTTGGACCCTGTTTAGTCAGGGACAGTGAGAAAGGAAGCTGTTGCCATGGAGTGGGGAGGAGGCTCTGCCTGTGGAGCACAAGGCTCAGAAGCAAAGGATTTTAAAAATATAATAATAAAGAAAGGAAGAAAACCTCTTTGAAAATTCTGTTTCCTCCTATCATAGCAACTGTCCTTCTGTGAGTGTGGAAATCCAACAGTGTGGAATCAAGATTTTTTTTTTTGCTTTGATATCTGCTTAATCTTTAAGGCTAACCTTATATATGGTAAGCCTCCTATCAAGGCGTTTAAAGTGGTACCTGGGTATTAACATCTAGTCTGTTAGCTGCAGTACACTTTCATATGCATCCTTTGATGAGCAAGACGAGACCCATACAGTGTATAATTACTCAGGGTCCCTTGATTGCTGTCCATGAAGTCTGAACTGAATTTATTTAGAAATAAGGGAGGAGTTACTAGGAGAATATTGAGATACTGTGAGCAACAGGAGTTGAAAGTCAGTTTATGGGAAAGACAAGGAAACACCCAGAAATGTATTTATTTTTTGTGATTCTGGGGATCAAACCCAGAGCCCATGCATGCTAAGCACATACTATCCCGCTGAGACACATCCTCAGCACCAGCTAGAAGTTCAATAGGAAAACAAAATCAAGTCGGAGTCAGGAGCCCAAGTGCTGCCAGATCCCCATCTATAGTTCTGCCTCTTCACTTCCTGATTGCCCAAGTCTTTCTCTCATTGTGGCCTTGAGTTTAACATATTATGGGTTATTACACCAAAGAAAGACTGGTTTTATTTTTAAATTCTCAATAGAAAAGTCTTGGGGAAGGCTCTAGTCAGCAGGATGGAGTTATATGAAACTATGGTAGTCTCTCCCTCCTCTAACCACAGGAGCAGTTAGAAGGAAGAATTGGTTCTGGTCAAACAAAATAATAGCCTCCCTCTGTTTTTTATATATATATACACACACACACACACATAATATATACTACAGTATATATATA
>NW_004955530.1:1853405-1872463 GCF_000276665.1 Chinchilla lanigera | reverse complement strand
ATACTCTGTCTCTATACTATATTGTATATAATATACTGTGATAATGTACCACACACACATAAATATACTTGCACAGCACGTAGAGAAATGTTTCTTACCTGATTTTGGCCATCTTGACAATCAGTTTTGATAAAAGTCAGACATAAAGAAGGCAAGAACTATAGGTTTTATTTATTTATAATTTGGGGCTTCAAAGAGGATAAAATATACTGAACATGACTGAACCACTCCTTAAGGAAAACCACAGTTTATGCACCTATTTTTAAATCCATACATAAAGGACCTCTGAATTCCTGTATTCACCTCTAGTTTCTCCTCCCTGGGAAAGCAGGGACCTCAGCAACTTGGTATAGCTGAGGGTATCTTCTATGCTAGTTTTGATGAGGCCTTGTCTTCATATTTTCCATTGTTTTTCTCTTACTTGACTAGATCTGATATGAGAGATCTACTTCCGACCGCAGGGCTCCTATTTGAGTCTTGCCTTTGCCGATTTGCTGAAACAGTTGCTGTGGCCCCCTCCCCTGGATGGTCTCCCCATTCTCAAGGGGACCCTTTCTTCTGCCAGTGGCTGTCTGTCTAAGTGCTGCAATGAGGGGTAGGATGTTAGGATGAAGCCTCTCCTACGTGTGTGCAGAGCACAGTCCTTTAGTCAGTGAGTGACATTGTCCTAGGTAAAATCATGAAATGCTCCTCTCCACCACGTATCCCCTCTAACCCTACCTGCCAAAGAGTGTTCCCAGCAACCTAGGCTGGGGACTGCAGTTCATTAATTCAACCTAATATGCAGTGACGTACAGGTGATGTCATTCAGTAGCTAAGAATGGCCACAGAGCCTGGAGGTAAAAATTGCAAAATGCTTGGGTAGAAATAATTATGGGACATAGATCAGGGCAGGCCTTTTGATATTTTTTTTCCCACAGTTATCTCTTACAATTAAAATGAAAATATTTCATAGCAAACCAAGAACAATTAGCACCTTCATTTGCTTTACTTCTGGATCTGTTTCAGAATTTGTTTCATTTATTGATTTCAGTAGGCCTCTGTGCTGATAAGGATCATCTGTATAAAACACTGCTTTACATATTTGTAATCATGCTTGCATGTTTGCAGTTTTCAAGTTTTGCGTTTCAAATCAGGTAACCAGTTTCAACAAATATGCTTTCATTAACACATGACCATGATCAGGGCATGAGACTATTACCAAAAATCAATACTTTGGGAATAAAAGTCTTTCATGTTTTCTGTTTATAAAAATGGAGGGCAGGGCAGAGGTTGTCTTTATTTAAAAACATAGAGTAAATCAATATGTAATTGACATTAAAAATTATCCAACAGTATTTTTCTAATTCTATGCAAAACCTGAACAACCTGCTGGGATGCAAGAAGGCTAGAGAGTCCTAGGCATGATGCTTACCGCGCAACACATTTCGGCTTTTCTTCTCAGTGCCTTGTTATGGCTCAGATCTGGGGCGTCCCCCAAAGCCTCGTGTGTTTAGAAGGTGGTTAGATCTTGGGGCCCTGTTCTCCAGGGATGAGTCTCCGGGTGATTCACAGCTGACCTGCTGTTAGGAGGTGGGTCTGTTTGGAGGGTGCCTGTCTCTCGCTGCTCCTCCCTTCTCTCTGCCCCCTGGCTTTTCTCCACCACACCCTCCCACCATGCCCTTCCTGCTGCAGAGTGAGCCAACTGTGGAATGATTCCTCCACACACCACCAGCCAAAATAAACCCCTTCTCCATTAAGTGCGGGTGTTGGGCGTTCTGCTCCAGGCACAAGAAAGTGCCTGAGACAGACCTGCCTCCGTGCTCTGATACGAGGTTGTGCTTCCTCTCCCCTGTTCTGCTCTCCAGGATATGTGGCTAGGGCATCTATTAACTTGCTACAGTGATGACATCACAAATGATTTTATCACTGGTTTCATTTAATCTTTCTAGCAGGTTTGTAAGGTAAGCACCCTAGGCCCCTTCTCTGTGAAACTCAGGGCTGAGATTTTGATCCAGATTTTTTTACTTTAAGTAAAGGATCTCTTTCAACCTCATTCCTATTTCTTGGACTAGTTTTAAGATCCTTGAAAGTCTGCAGCCATTTTCTCAAAGGGCTTCAAGTTCTCTGCAAGAATTTAATTTGTGCTGGGCATGGTGGTGCACATCTGTAATCCCAACAGTCTTGAGGCTGAGGCCGGAGGATTGCTGTGAGTTCGAGGCCAGCCTGGGCTACACAGTGAGTACAAGTCCAGCCTAAACTGCATAGCAAGCCCTTGTTTCCAAAAAAAAAAAAAGAAAGAAAATTTAATTTGTTTTCATTTTGATGGTAATAATAAGCAAATGGTAAGATCTTTTGGGGTTATTTGAGATCAGCTTGACTAGCAGCTGTCACATACTTTCAGAGCTTGTGTTTTTGTCTGTTTCATGTTACTTTATTTGTCATAGATGATTTTATTTTAAAGAGAGAACACACAGCCAGTTAATAAGTGACTATATCTGAGTTATGTTCTCACCAAATGAGGGTCAGATGACTTTATCACAGGCTGCACAGAAGAAGGCCCTGTATCATTTAAATAGAGCCATCACAGAGCACATGGCCAGCAAGCTGGATCAAGAAAAGCCTGCATGTCAGCAGGGAGCACCATGTTCATGTTATCCCATTTGTCTCATTCAATTAAACTTGTTTGAGTTTTATGCATTCCCTGCATGTATTGATCTGCAAGCTCATTTTAGTTTTATTGGTTTTTGATATCTCCATGCAAACATTCTGAAAAAGAATATCAGATCATATGTCAGGTCTCCAAAGAGATCTGAGGAAAGAGAAAGTAAATGGGTTATGCACACTTTGCTCATTCAGCTGTGCACATGTCTTCATTACTTTCCGATCACAAGGACAAAATTCCCACCCTCCACAACTTAAAGAATAGGCTTATTTTGGCTCATGGTTTCGGTGGATTCAGTTCGTGGGCAGCTGGCTCCAAGGCAGAAGTGGCACAATGGAGGAGAATTGTTCCCCATACTACAGCCAGGACAGAGAGAGAAGGGAGGAGCCAAGGACAAGAGTACACTTTTCTAGGCCACTACCAGTGGCCAACATCAGCCAGGCCCCACTTTCTCACAGCACATCCAGCTATTGAACTCAGCCATGGATGAATCTAATGATGAATATAGCACCCCCATGATCTAATCACCCTCCAAACACATGAGACTTTTGGGGGACATTTTATATGTGGATGTGGAACTAAGTGTTCATTCTGTGCTGCACTCCCCTTCATGTCCATAAAGGGCACAGGAATGATAATTATTGAACCTTATTCTTGTATGTCTAGCAAAGGACAGAAAAGACACAATGGTAGGATCCTTGTCTATATGAGGTCTGCAATTTGATTTCTGTGTCAACACTTTTATGTAAAAAATTCATAAGGACCAATATAGGGAATATGTAAGTAATACAATTCATGGTAGAGATATGCTACATAGGATGTGGGCTCTTTTTGACTTACTTGGTAGAAGAGATAATAAGAAATGTGCAGAAACTGTACAGCATGAAGTTTCAGATGGTGATGAAAAAGTCATGCCTCCTCTACAGTGAAACTCTTAGCTACATATGTTCAGAGTAAGAATTCAGAAGATTGTTGCTCTTTGTCTGGTTGAGTATTTCTAACTTCTACCATCCATTTGCCTGGCAGATATGCCTGTGGAGATGTTTCAGGTCTTAGAGTGTGGGATGACTTTTCCGGTTGTTTGTGAGCTGAGGGGTGACTCTCTAGCAACAGGAGGAGAGAAAACTTTCTCCTTACAGAAGCTTCTATACACCATGTCACACCAACCGGAGAAGTAAACTCAACGTTACCTCACAGTCTCAGCAGTCACCTTTGGCGGGAGGGTCAGAAAGAGGCTAAGTGAGGATGCTGGAGGTCAGACACACTGCAGGGGTGGCAGGGAGGGAGAAGTGCTCCCTGTCACGGGCGAGTAATGTCCCAAAAGGTCTGGTTGGACCTAAGTCACAGAACTTTGCAATTTAATTATGAGAGCCTTTTTCATCTTAGCAGATCAGTGTGAATTTCAAGTTAAAAATCTGAGTAAGGAGGAAAAGAATTGCAGCATTGTATAAAAATTAACTATAAATAATAATAACTATAAATAGAGTCGCTAGGGCCAGGAGGAGCTTCAGTAGTGCCATTAGGTACCATAACATCATGATATGCCGCCAGTAACGGTCATAAATTTATGATCAAAATCATTCCATGTATTCTAATAGACGTCTTGGAATTTACCCTTTTTAAATTCAATTCCTTATAACAAAAGTGCACTAGTACTTCATTATTCAAATTGACTGTGATATCTGTCAACACATTGGTTTAATTAATTTGACTAGACTTTTTGGACATGTTGTATCCTATTTATTGTAAATCCTATTGGCTCTATATTCAAAACATTCCACAATGCAGCCAATTCTTACTCCCTGTGCTGTTCATTTCCTAGTCCAGTCATCATTTCTCAGTTGCCTGGACTGTAGCCATCACCTCCTAACCCATCAGCCTTTCCCTTCATTTTCAGCTGAGCAGCTGGAAGGAAGCTTTCCAGCCTAAGTTAGTTCACACCATTCTGGTCCCCTGTCTTCTGCCTACATGCTAAAGGCCGTTCCCTCAGGGTAACTACTAAAGATCTTGTATGGCAAACAAGGCGCCAAGCAGCCTGGGCCCCTTTTCCTCTTGAGCTTCCTTCTTCCTGCCCTCCAGATTGCCCCGGGCTGACTTCCCCTCGTTCCTTGACCACCCCAAGCCCCTTCCTATCTCAGGGTCTTTGCACGTGGGCATCCCCACTGCCTGGCAAGCCTCTCCCCCAACTCTCCAAACTTGGTCCAAGTTTCTTCTCAAACTCATTCTGTCTGTGATGTCTCCCTGACCATTCTCTCTAAAACTGAAACTCTATACCCAGAATTTCCTTTTCACTTTGTTGGCTACATTTTCCCACATGAGCCTTCATTTTTAAATACATTAATTAATGTATTTGATATAGTAAAAGTACTACCCATGGTCTAATGACTTAGGGGCTCTTTAAGTTTGTATTTCCTCCTAATCTTCTACTAAGTACATAATTCTGGTAGTTCTCTTTTGGAGAGAATTTTGCTATGTAATCTCAACTGGCTTTGAACTTGAGATCCTCTTGGCTCAGCCTCCAAGCCATATGCCACTGTGTCCAGCCTTATCATTTTCTGCCTTGTATAATATTGTTTTGGATTTAGATTTTGAATATTCTTCAAAGACCTTGTGTTCAGAGGTGGGGCTTTGGACGGTGGTTGATAGCTAAGTGCTATGTTCATTTGTGGATTCTTTCGCTAAAGAATTTAGCAGCTGGGTTTGCTGTGGAGGGGACCTGGTTGTAGACAGTCACTGGGAGCGTGACCTGGAAGGGTGTAACTTCCCCCTCAGCTGTTCCCTTCCCTCTCTGCTTCCTGGCAGCTATGATGTGATTAGCTTTCCTCTGCAGACACTTACTTCATGCCATTTTTACCTTGGAGCCAGGTGATCAGGGGCTGAATCTCTAAAAACCATCAGCCAAAATAAATCTGTCCTCATTTCAGTTGTGGGTGTCAGGTATTTTGTCCGACAGATTGTCATCAGCTTTGTCACAGATTAATTCATAATTTTAGTACTGTCGCTTCAAATTATACTACTACTGCTTTACCTGTTTGGTATTTAATAATTATTTCCTTTTATAAATACTGCAATGAACATCTTTATATGCTTGAAATTTTCATGTTTAGGAATATTTCCTTAAGAGATATTCAAAGAATTGATATTCTTGGGTTCTTAATTCATATTGCTAAATTACTTTTTTAAAATGCCCGATGAAAAATGAAAATGTATCCTTCAAACAGCAGCATCTGAAAGGCTTAAAATTAGTTTTTAAAGGAATTTAACTGATAGTGTATTTTCATATTTGCATTCTTAATATGATAAAAGGAGATAAGGCTAATTATGGTTCTTTTTTTTTTTTTAAAGCCTGTTATGTTACTACCAGAGTTGCAAACATTAGGCAGCTGAGAACAGGAAAGACTAGGACAAATGGCCCAAGCTTCTGTTGTTTTCTGCCTTGATTTCTCTTTTGTAGAGTCTGCTAAGGCTTTGTTGGACCCAGAAAGGTACATGCAACGGGTTGAGGTATTGGATACTGTAATGGAATGTACGGAAAAATCCATGATGTGTTCACCTCACATCCTCTCACCCTTTGTCGAAGCATTTTGCATGCAACTCTTTTGTCTTAAAAATGGGCACAAAAATACCCAATATGTAGGCCTCACATCAGAGGATGGACTTGGGTATTTTAATACTTCTTCCAAGGTCAAAAATACTTAAGTATAAAGAACTTTATTATTCTCTTTAATGATTAGTAATATTTAAATAGAAAAGACCCCTGGTAAGGATAATTGCTTAGATGAAAGAATTCAGATTCTAAATTCTATTGCTTTCTCATTTTAATTAAAGTACAGAAATACATGAATCCTCTAGAGCATACCCAAGAGCAGACAATAGTCTGGAAGATGTCTCTCCTAAGGAAGGGTTATTGGTTCTTTCATTCTTCACATTACTGAGAAAATTAAAAAATATTAGCCTGTGCAGTGATTTTCATGAGAAGAGGGTGGGGAAAATAAATATGAAAAACTAGTAACAGTTGTCACCAGGGAGAGGACAGCTCAGAAATAGAGCTAGAAAAGGACTTCCTTTCCATTTCTGTACCTTTTGAATTTTGTAACAGACACATCACTTACATCAGTCAACAAAAGCAACAGGTGTGTGCTGTGTGTCCCTGAGCTGGTATGAGCTCCTGTCTCTGTGGTCCTTGCTCCTCAACCAGACGGTCCTGCATACTGTGCACTGCATGCAGTCCTGTTAACTAGGCAGCAACTGTTAAGCAGATTTTGTGGTGGAATTAGTAGTGTGAGAAACTGTTTTCAATTATCTTTGGAGCTGCCTTCTATTTATTCCATCAGATAGATCCTTCACAATATTTTTATGACAGCTGTTCTGGTAGGTGTAGCCCTGGGCAAGACAGACATGCTCCTCATGGAGACTGTAGCAGTGTGCAGGTTGATGATGACCTAGGTGAGGGTTATGCAACAGAAGTGTGAGCTCCTGGAACCCAGCGCAAGGATGATCTTCCCTGGATGTGGGGTCAGGAGAGGCCTTTCTGATCTGTGACAGATGAGTAGCTGACATTTGGTGATACGTAGTGGTGGGAGATGAAGAGGATGATAGGAAAATTCAGGGGGAGAGAATGGCATGTGCTGAGGTGTAGCCCTGCTCTGGCTTATGCAGTAACTATGGGGCACAAATGTGTATGGAGTCCTTGAAATAGTACTGGTGTGAAGGAAGGTGCACCTCAAATATACAACACACTCAGGATTTCAAAGTTTTAGTATGGAAAAGAACAAGAAATCACAAATGATATTTGCTATTGCTTAGATAGTAAATGTTTCATAGATTAGATAGTAAAGGTTTCATATTGATAAGATACTAAAGTGGTGCTATCGTTTGAATCTGGAATGTCCTCCGGGCCTGGTCATCACTCTGCAGTGCTAATGGAAGGTGGTTGACCTCTTAGGAGGGAGGGTTAATAGAATTAGGGGACTGAGGTGCCCTTGAAGGGGTTGCTGAAACTCTAGCCCCTTCCTCTCACTTTGCCTCTGAACTATCACAAGCTGACAGGCCTGCTGTGCTACCTGCACCTGTCACCGTGTACTGTGCCACCTTAGGCCCCAAACCACATAGCCACGTGACTGCACCAGAGCCTCTGAAACCATGGGGCACAGTAACCCTTTCCTTATGAAGCTGATTTTCTTAGGTATTCCCACGGTAAGAAAAGCCGACCCTACACAAATGGTAACATTTTGGATATATTGGGCTAAATGAAATCTATTCTGAAAATTAATTTCACTTTTTTTCTTCGTTTAACATGACTTCTAGAAGGTATAAAAGCCATGGAGCTGACTCACCATCCCTTTCCATTGGACAGCCCTGGTGTAGGGTTGCTGGGGAGCCCAAAGTGTCTGGGGACTCAAAGCACCTGCAGCGCTATTGGGAGGATGGCGGTGTGGTGACAAAGGATGGGGCTGGACCTAGGCAGGGACCACACCAAACATGACTGTCCCTGGGGGTCCTTTTGAGGATTCTGGACTTTCCTAAAAGCATGAGAAGGCACTGAAGATATTTAAGGGGGGAAGTGATCAGAGCAGACCTGCATTTTAAAGAATATACAGCGTTATAAGGGTGCACTGGAAGACCAGCTAAAGGGCTGTCACACCCACCCAGAGTAACACTTAGACTGCCATTAAAATTCCTTATCTAGGCCTGAAGGGCCTTTGCATCAGACCCCAGCCTTCTGTCCCCACCTCTTCACATACCATTCTCCTCCTGCCTTCCTCTGGAGCCGAACAGGATTTATCAGGACTTCTTCGCTCATTCATTCCCCCTGCCTCAAATGCTTTTCCTTAACTCTTCTCAAAACCGACTTGTCATCAGAGCTTTTCTCAGTTCAAGTGTCACCTCCGCAGGGATGCCTCCTTAAACTCCTTTCTAAAGTGCCTCCTTCCAATTAATTTTTTCTTTCGTTGCACGTATCACTATCTGAAATGATCTTAGGATTCATTCTTCTGTTTTTTTATGTTAGGCATACGAACTGCTGGAGAGCAGAGACACTGCTTGTGTATTTTTGGTCTTTTACATGAAAATTGGAGCTTTGGGGATGGGAAGGACAGAGAGACTTTGTAGCCCAAGTTTTGGAGAGGGCACATAGTCCTATGAAGGCAAGTGTTTAGGAGGAAGATAACAGAGAGTGAGCTGGCTTGGGAGACTAGAAGAACTCCTAGGCAGAAAGAGGAGGACAGTGTTGTGGAAGGCAATGGAAGAGGAATTTTGAGAATGCGGTCACAATCAACAGTAGGATCTGCTGCCCGATGGATAAGTGCAGCCGGTGCGTTGTGACTGGACGGTGTCGGTGTCCCTGAAGGAAGTGTGTTCAGTTGGAATGGTGGGTGGAAACAGACAGAAGTGGACAGAAGCATAAGTAAGAGAAGGTGAAGTGGAGACTATGGATGTGAATAACTCCTCTCCATGAAACTTGCCAGAGAAGTTTCAAGTGCACAGCTAGTTTTGCGCATGGATGTACTGAAGAACTGTTTTTCATGAGAGAGCTGAGCTGCTGATGGGTGGAGGCTGGAAGAGAAGTTCAAGTTAGAGAGAAAAAGAGATGGGGATAATGGATATCATTAAATCTGATTTGATGGAAGGGAAGGCATTAGAAGACGCTTTCTTGGAGTAGAACACCACTCCCCTTAGAATAGGAGGAAAGGCGGGATTCTCACCGAACCCTCACTGCTGCCAAACAACAAGGCCCCTGGACTCATCCTGGGGAAGCTGCAGTCTGGTCAGCGAGGCAAGACAGTGCAACAGAAGGGAACAATAGCTCTGTCTGAGACAACGCTGCAGGCAATGAGCTGGAGTATTTCACACGCGAGCAAGATTAACTCTTGATGCCGTGATCAAGGAAGTTTTCATGAGAAGTGGCATTTGATTTGGGTCTTGAAAGCAGTGTAGGGTTTTACTAGCTGGGGATGTGAGTGGTAAAAAATATAAAAGAGAATGCATTTCATGTCGAGGGGCTGGCATGAACAAAGGATTGAAGTGCTACATTTCAATCAATTTACCCTTCAGCAAGGAAACAGACAATTTTTTTCTGTACTCTGATAGAACATAGCAATTTAGAGGAATAAAGAAACCTTACAGATTATCTCATCAAATGTTCTTATTTTTCAGGTATGAAAATGGAGGTGCTAAAAGACAGAAGTAACTGTTGAAAGTCACAAAACTGGTAAGCGATAGAGCTGACTCACAAACATAGCTGCCACAGTAACATTATTCCTATTGTAAGGATAGGATATATTTAGTAACACCTCACTTTATTGCATTACATCAGAGGTGTGACTGTAGAAACTAGATGAATTTTAGATTTGGGAAAATGTATAAAATTATGCACTTAGAGTAATTACAATAGTTTTCCTGTGGAGATGTCACTTTGCAATCTGTATTCATGACGATGTTTATTCTTGGGAAATTAACTGATACTTTCCAACCATTCTCCAGTCCTGTACTGATCTCCTATGCTTGGCCAAATTAAACCCCAAATGGCCAAAAGTGAATTGGAAGCAAAATCTGTGTTAATCCAGTGTAAATTTACAGAGAGGAGAATGACAAGAAGGTACTAGTTCCTTGGGCTGCTGTAACACATCACCATATACCTTGTGGCTTCAAACAACATAAACTTGCCATCTTGCCATTTTGAAAGTTAGAAGCCAATACTGGGCTATAATCAGGGTGTGAGTAGGGCTTTCTTCCCTCCTGGAGCTCTGGGGGAGACCCTGCTTCCTGGGTTTTGCTCCTTCTGAGGACTTACCACTTACCTTGGCTTGTGGCTCCTCTGTACCTTTAAATCAGCAGCACAGCAGTTCTCTCGGAGAACTTGACTTTCCTCTGCCCACAGTGAGGAAAGGTGCTCTGTTTCTAATGTTTTGTGATTAGACTGGGCCTGCCTGGATAATGCAGGATATTCTCACCTCGAAATCCTTAACTTTCATTGCAAAATCCTCTTTCCACCTAAAGTAGCAAATTCACAGGTTCTACAAACAGGACATAGGCATATTTAGGGGACCATTATTCTGCCAACCACAAAGAAGGCAAAAGGCTGGGATGTAGTGCAGTGGTAGAGACCTTGCACGATGCGGACCAGGGTTCAATTCCCAGCACTACAAAAAAAAAGAAGAGGCGGAGAAGAAGAGATGTATTTTGGATTATTAAGGAGGTAGCCCATAGGTAACTAGAAGTAAGCAGCAGGCAGTAATATAAACTCATTACATCTTGGCAGATATTATTTTTTCCTGTGAAGAGTTGCTGGCCAAATGGTCTGGAGAGTGCCAGAGACAACTGTACCGGTCTGGCTTTTCTCTGGCTCTTGTGGGAGGATGAAGGATTGTGTGCGGATGTCAGTGCAGTGAGCCTCACTTGTAACTCATTCAACAGCTGAAGAAAGTGGAAATAGGTGGGAACCTGCATGAAGGTCTTGGTGTCACTGGGCTTTGTTCTTAGTTCTTTGTTTACAGGATTATCAGTGACTTGGATCAGGACTGGGTCTCCAGGGGACATGCAGTAGGGTGCAAATTGAGAGAAAATCTCAGTCAACTAGGAAGAGAAGATGAAAGTACCTGACTTGTTAGGATAGTCAACATGAGACCTTAAGTTTCAAGGAGAAAAATCCCTTAAATGTTGGATTGGTGGTGCTGGATTTAGTGTCCATTTATGTGGGAAAAAAAGCAATGGGTGTGAACATAGAAGTGATGAGATGGACATTGTTAATAACTTCTAAGCCATTGCTGTATATCTGGTAACAGGCTAAGGGCTTTGCATATGTCATATACTTTCACACTAATGAAAAATTGTAAGGAAACTATGATTATTTCTGCTTCACAGAAGAAGTTATTATTCGGAGATTTGAAGCAACTTGCCCAAGATCACAAAATCATCAGTCAATACAAACTTGAGTCTGACTCCAAAGACTATTCCCACTTAATAGAAAACAATGGTGCTTTCAAAAAGACTGATGAGCTGGGTATGGTGGTATGTGCTTATACTCCCAGCACTCGGGGGGCTGAAACAGAAGAACAAGTTTGAGCCCAGCTCGGGGGACTTGTGACCCTGTCTCAAAATGAAGGCCCTGGATTCAATCCACGACCACCCCAAAGCCAGTGAATTGTAGCTGCATTAGTAAAAGTAGAGTATTGTACAGGTCCTTCTAGGAAACATCTGGGATATATTTCCCAGTTTGGTCTCCTTGCTTTACAAGGGCCTTTGACAAACTTGAATGTGTACACAAGAGTGTGAATAGGGTTCTGAGGAGTCTGGACATGAAGTTGCATGAGAAGGAGTTGAGCAAACTTGGTTTGTCTTGCTTAAAAGAAGCATGCTGTACGTGTGGACAGCACAAAAGTATAATCACTCCCTAAAAATATCTGGAAGTCGTGCAGAAGCAGACTTTGGCTCAAGAAGACTTACTGGTAATGATCTCAGCTTTTACGGCAAGGATTGGTGTGAATTCCTGGGAGCTGGTGATGAAAGGGCCTTCCTCTTTGGGCTTCGGTAAGTGCTGCCTACTAGGAGCAGGTGCTGGGCTTGTGTCTGTTGACTGCATGGATAAGTGACTTTGTCAGGAACATTCTACCAAAAATTAATGAGTTGAGAATCAGTGAACTTTTTGTGTTTTGAAACAAAGTTTTACTCTTTAGTGCAGGCTGGCTCTGAAGTCACTATGCCCCCCAGGCTGGCCTGGAGTTCAAAGCAATACTCTTGCCTCAGCCTCTCCAGTGCTGGGATTATAGGCAGGCACCACCATGCCCAGTAGAAGCAATGAATTTGAGGATTATTCCAAATTTGAGAATTTTCTTGATTTGATTTAGATTGTTGACTTGAGACAAGCAAAGCGCACAGCCTGCAGCCCTGGCTCTGTTGCCTTCCTTTGCTGTACTGATAATGCAGAGTCCTAATGCCCTGATTAGTGCCAAGTTCTAGCGACCTGAATATCAACATCAGGAGTATTTCATATTCACATTATGAACAGGCCTCTTTCCAAACATGTTGACATTTTAATGGTTCTTGAGTGGCCCCTACTATTTTTTCCCCTGCATTCTTGCAGGATTGATCGGCAAAATCATATAAAAACAAATTAAATTTGTAATCTAGCCACTTCTCCAAACAAGCTGGCAACAAGCTGGTCTGGAGGACTTTGTAATTACTACAACAGCTGCCTCGAGTCGAGTAAAACAATTTTATAGAGTTTATTTAGGGAGTGAGGCACAATTGTGGCACAATAAAGATGACCAAGAATATGCACACATGGGAAGGGATATAACAAAAGTAGGCTAGGCTTGGCCATGGCCAATGTGTATAATGTGAAGGCCCTAGAGGGAGACTACCATTCCTCTGTAATGTGTTCAAAAATAATGTTGAGGCCATATTTGGGTATGACAAAATCCTATCTTTAATATAACCAAATCTATGGTGTTTTCTTATTTGTGGCTTCAGTAGGTCAGGTGGCTGAATTTTCCTTAACATTCTGGCATAGCTTTTGCTCTATTTTGATTACATCGGTTGCCTCTGAGTTGACAAGAGTACATCCTTTTTTTTCCATCCTACACACTCCAGTGTTTGATATTTGATACGCAGTTGTTTATAGCCCCTGCCTATTTCTCCCTGTCCCTTTCTCTCCCTATGCCTTTCCTGTTATTTCTCTCCCTTTCTTTTTTTCTCTCTCTCTTTCTTGCTTGCTTGCTTGCTTGCTTGCTTTCTACTAGAAATTGAACCAGGGTCTTGGCAATAAGAACTGAGAATTTTACCTGGCTTTCCACATCTCAGTTCTGCCCACCATAACTAGTTTACCATATTTGCACCTCTGCCATTCTTAGCTCTTATATTACAACATGAGACCACATCACCATGGACATCCACGATGACTAATATATAGAGACTTTTAGCCTTTTGATCCATACCTCACTGAAATTTAATTTGGGGGTTCCAAGTTAATTTCCCAGTGCAGTCATTTAACTAACAACCACATACTCCTTTGTTCTAAGTGCTTTAAATTTCACTACCATAATAATAATCTGAAGGATTATTCCTTCAAAGAAGTCTGTTTACTTAAGAAATGTAGTTATTTTATCAGATTTGTTGGTCTACCTCTTCTTTCCAAGGATTCTTTTTGTATGACTGAGGGTCTCTTTAGGAAACCAATGGCATTTTCAAGCTGGGTAATTGAGAAGATTGCAGTAATAGGGCTGTTTACAAAGGTGTGTAGTTTAGGAGAAGCAACAAGGGCTGGACCAGTGCCCCAGACTAGCAACACTTAGGCTGTGTTACCACAGTGAGGCCTGGCAGGGGAGAGGGGGACCTTGGGACCTAGACAGGTAGTTGTATGCAGTACAAAGCAGGGAATGAGCTGGGGAATAAATACATGATTTCATTATTCTTTTTCCTGTCTTCTGCTGGTCTTTCACATGAACTAAATCCAAGCAAAGCCAGAGGGCAGGGAAGCCCATTGGTGCAGTGAGGAAAGGTTAGTCTCCTGGAAAGAGGTGGCAAAGAGTCTGGAGGGACAAAAGGCAGAGATCCAGCATGATCTGCACCAAAGCTGGTGTCCTCAGGCACTGTGTTGATCTCCTCCTTACATTAACTGCTCCCTCTGGGCTGTCCCATTTATGGTGTTTCCTTCTCCCCATATCATATGTTGGTGTCCAGATCAGTCCTCTTGGACCTCCCATAAGAGCCACCCCTCAGTGTGCCTTGAACAAATTCATTGGAACTCATCATCTTTATACCCTTCACCAAACTGCTCCTCCACGTGTACTCTGTACCTCAGGTAAGGTACCATTGCCCTGGTGTCCAAGTCAGAAACCCAGCAGACATTCCACACCACAGTCTGTTGTTCCCAATATCCAATCACCAATTCTGATTTTACCTCTAGGATACTGTGTTTCTCCTTCTAGCTTCTTTTCTGTCCCTTTCTACACTACTTTCCTAGTTTAGATCATTAATACCTATTGTAATCGGTTTTCTGGTCTCAAAAGTAAGTGTCCTCTTGAAACAGTGACCCATGCTATGATTACAGTTTGCATTTAGAAGTAAAGTCTGTTTCACTAATTTATTTACTTAGAAAATATTTGTGTGATAGATGTGCTAAGTGTTGGAAATTTGGGGATGAGTAGAGATGCTCTTGTCTTCTCCTGTTGCTTCCAGAGTAGAGAAGTACAGATCCATGGGCGCAATGATAAAATTATTACAAAGAAGGCACTTAGCTTATCATAGGGGGAGGGTCACAGAAACTCCCTGGAGAATGTAACACCTAAGTTTAGCCGCAAATGATTAATAGGTGTTACCAGGAAAAAGAAAAGGGAGGAGAGACAACCAGGGAAAGATGTGTCAGATTATATGTGCAAGTTCTAGAAGCAAGAGAGAGCAGAAAGAGCTAGAAGAGCTCAGAATAATGTAGTGTGGAGGAAGCAGAAGGTGAAATCAGTGGTCAGGTAATGGGGACTCCTAGAGGACTTTACGGCTTGGCTGATCAAGTGTGTTTGGGAAAAATTAATCTTCTAGTTGTTTTGCGAATGCACTTGAGGTTAAGCCTGGAAGCAACTTAGCCGTTTGTTAAGAGACTTTACTGAGCCGAAGAAGTCGCTGTAGATGTGGAGTGATGCAAAGTATATCAAGTTTTGATTATTTATAGAGATACACTGAAAGATGGAACTCAAAGAGGGAGGAAGAGAAGGGATTCAAGACTGATGCCCCGGGCTCTGGCTTGAGCAACTGGAGTGGCAGTGTAATATTCACCAGGAAAGAAAATTCAGGAGGATGAGATGCAGGAGAATCAGGTAATGAACCTGCTGTTTATGAGGAGTCTGTGGTTCCTATGAGCCATTCGAGTGGAGATGTTCAGTTAGATGGTCATGTCTAGATTTTTAATTATGATAGGAGATGAAACTTTAACTGGCATGCCTTGAATGAATAATTAAGCTTCATGAATGACTGGTATAGAAAGTCTGTTGGAGGAAAGAGAAAATAAATGTACAGTGAGTTAGAAGGAAAAGATCTTCAGTCCACATCACAGCCTGAGTCAAGGCCACATTTTTAAGATAAAACTTTCCTCCCCACCTTTATTCATGCCAATCTCCAAATTACAGTTAGAGTTCTTTTAGTACCAAACTGCTTGTGGTTCTCCATACTGGCTCGGGTCTCTGTTTCTTGGTTATTCATCAGCTATTGATTTTATTGTTTCCTTTGCCTAAAAAATCAGTTCCTCCTTCTTTATCTGGCTATTGCTTAAAAATCTTTAAATGTCACCTGGAGATTGTCCACTCCAGGAAGACTTAATTTGAGCCTCCTTGGTTGAGTTGCTACCCTTCTCCTCCCTTCTCATAGCTTTTGTTTGTGTCTGTCCTAACTCTTCTCACATGACACTGGAATCATTTGCCTACTTGGCTCATCATACAGACTGTTCTGGGAGATCAAGGACTGGGTAGCATGTTATATCACCCAGGAATCCAGTTCTGAGATGAAATTTAGTGTACGAGGATGTTCCGTAGGAGCGGTCTTGGGATCATCACCTGTGAAAAGAAGGAAACGGGAGTGGGCAGAGCAGGAAGTCAGTCTCTCATGCAAACCCAGCAGCTGACTCACTGACACCGAGAAGCACTGTGGAGAGAGCATGGCCCTTAGAGTTGTTGTTCCAAATTGGGGTGACATGGCCAGACCTTTTGGCAGAAGGACCCCATCCGTCACTGGCTAGGAACAGCCCAGGAAGGGGCGAGGCAGCTCTGCGGCAGTGCGGTAGTGAAGCAGATGGTAACCCCACAGCCAGGCACACATACTTTCTCAGAGGGCTCAGGGCGGTGCACTGCACACTGTGTTTTCTTTCCTTTCCTAGGGCCACCAGTGTATGTGGTACATGGTAGACCACATTGGAGACAAGCAGGACCCATTTGGCTAGTAGACAAGTACTGTTCTGTTCACTCATACAGCTTTTAAAAAATAGTTGTCAACATTTAAAAATTGGAAGATTTACATATAAATCATCATGGTTTCTAGCTTTTCTTGGAAACATCAAGAGCTGTGGCAACACTGGGTGTCTTCTGAGATGCAGCCGTGCACAAGAGCTGAGCAGTGGTCATCCTTCTCATCCAGGCTGTTCCTCCACGCGGAGCTCCACTTATTGCATGCATCTGCTCCCCGTGCTGCTTTGCTGCCCTTGTTCTTTTTAAAGAGACATTTATTACACCAGACAAAAAGCACTGTTCTTGCCTTTTATGTATGTGGTCCCCACACACACTGTTCTGTATCTTGGCCCAGTGCTGTGGTCTCGGCAGATGGAACTTTAAAGAGGTGACCAAGTCACTAAGGATGTTAGTGCTTTTCCCAAGAGGGTTAAGTTCTTGCTTTTGTGAAACTGGATTGACTACTACCAGAACAAGTTATAAAATGGCTGCGGTTTCCTCAGTTTGTTCTCTCCCTTCCTGTCTTGCTCAGAGACCTATTTTTTTCATGCCTGCTTTTGCAATGCAATGATGTCCACCACGAGACCCTCACCAGGAATTGATGTCAACTCCATGCTCTCATTCACTCAGAACTTCTCTTTATGAAATACCCAATCTTTGTCATTTTGTTACAGCAGTGAAGACAGAGTAAGATACTTCTCAAGGAGCTTCTATGTACACTAATTTATTTAATCCATAAAATAACACTGAAAAGTAGGTATTACAGTCAACTGCATTTTATTCTAAGTGAAGAAACTGTATCACAGAATGGCTTAGTGATGATCCCAAGTCTCTAGCCAGGATGCAATAGGATTAGGACTGGTCCTGATTTTCAGCCCTGGGGTTGTCTCCTGTGATACCTAAGGGCCTCAGCAGATCACTCCTGTAGGACAGCCAGTGGGCCTTGATCTTGATTTGTCTAGGCTGGGCAAGGAGGTAGAACTTCTTAAACCAAAAATGCTTTACAGGAAAGAAATTGAAACACTTATAGGCCAGCAGCAAAGACTAGAAAGACTATTCTTCATGGACCTTGTTTTTGTTTTCCCTCAAGTGGTTTGAAAGGAGTAAAACAGTTAAAGCTGCAACAGAGAACCAGTGACAAGGTTACTGATCAAAGATGGAAGAGCAGTGCAGGCGGACGGGCCACCCCTGCACAGCCACACACACGGAGCCTGAGTCCACAGCGCGAGGTCGTTCTGGCTGCCAGCACAGGACCGAAGCAGATTGCTAGGGCAGAGATGGCACCGCTGGGCAAAGTCATTTGCCTGCCTCAAAAGGACAAAGTTCTGAGGGGGAGAATGGAAGGAAATTTATCCAGTTGACTATAAAATGGAAATAGGATGGCTCCAGTGCACAATATGGATCAAAATTGACTTTTTTTATTACTCGAAATTAGACCAGTGAAAAGGGTTTGAGAATACCATTTTTCTCCTTAGATAATTTTAAATGTAAGATTTTGGTTTTTAAAAAGAAATTTGCCTTTTATTAAAATTTTGGAAGATAAAGTTCTTGATTTCATCTCTGAAACATGTTAAGGCCTAATTTTTATGATTATAGAATACTTATTCCAGATAGGAGAGATTTATGATATATAGATATGAAGATGAAGAATATAAAATGCGCATAATCATAATTTCCATCACATTGTGTAAATCACATAATGAAATCTTAGAACTGACTTTACTACTTTGTAATTTAGACTCATATACTCATTAAAAACAATTGAGGAAGATTAGTTTTTGAAAACCTGACTGATAAAATTAGAGGTTTTGGTTGAGGAAAGCATAGCTATTAAAAGGGAAATTGTCAGTAGCAGCTTCCTTAAGTTTCATTAACTGAGGTAAATATAATGAATTTAGGTAATCTTTCACCCTAGTCTGTCTGCCTGCCCATCCGTCTATCTCAGGGATACATATTGTGATAGACTGACTGAACTGTACTGCACCCCCAGTTCATGCGTTGAACCCCAAATCCCCAGTTTGGCTATAGTGATGCCTCAGTTCATGAACACTTTTGTTTGCAAACAATTTGGTTCACAAACAGAAGCATTTGGCAGAATTTTGTTTTGTCTGCAAACTCTACATTTGTATGGCAAACACAACTGTGGTCATCTTTCCCACACAAGCACAAACCTGGCCTTCTTTTCCAAAACTGTAGAACAAGCTGGGTGTGGTGGTGCACACTTGTAATCCCAACACTCAGGAGGCTGAGGCAGGAAGATTGCCATGAGTTTGAGCCCAGCTTAAGCTACATAGTGAGTTTAAGGCAGCCTGAATGACACGTGAAACGATGTCCCAAAAGAAAAAAAAATCATAGAGCAACTTATGTTCATGAACTGAAGGACCACTGTATTTGGAGAGAGGGGTCTTAGGAAGAAAGTAACTACAGTTGAATGAAGTCATTAGTCTACCCCTATATGACTGATACCTTTTTTTTTCTTAATTTTA
>NW_004955530.1:1793548-1852197 GCF_000276665.1 Chinchilla lanigera | reverse complement strand
TTTAGTGTTTCTGGTTTAATATTGAGATCTGTGAACCATTTTGACTTGAGTTTGGTGCATGGTGATAATTTGGGTCTATTTTCATAAGACTGATATCCTTATAAAGTGGCCCTATACCAAGAAAAAATACCAGTTCTTCCCACCACCACCCCTTTTTCCTTCTCTGAGCACATATAGAAGAAAAGAGAAAGGCAGAAATTCCAGGAAGAGGACATTTATGTAGAAACCACCTAACTGGGACCTTGATCTTGGAATTGTAACCCCCTGAACTGCTGCTTACATCATCCAGAAGGTGGTGCTTCCTCCGGGCAGTGGGAGCTCAGGAAGGGCCTGAAGACACGCATCAGGTAGGGCTCAGTACTCACCTGTAATTCTAGCACTAGGGAGTGCTGAGACAGGATTGCTAAGTTTAAGTCTAGCCAGGGTATTTTAATGTTGTAGCAAGACCCTGACTCAAAATAAAAAAGGGCTGGGACATAGCTTAGTGTGAAGGTCCTGGTTTTCAACCCCCAGTGCCAGCAAAACAAACAAACAACAACAACAAAACCTCCAAGAAACAAAAAGTGATCCAGTTTCTACCAGAATCCTCATTTAAAAACAGAACACACTGTGGCTGTTGTGTGAGAAGTAGCACACAAAGGGACCAGGTAGAAGGACAGATGATTTAGGATCCAGCATTGCTGTGCGGGTGAGAAGTCACTGTGGCTGGACTGGGGGAAAAGGGTGTTAAGGAGGTGGAGGAGAGGCACAGGCATGATTAGGACGCACTTTGCAGGGAGAGCTGTGTTCCTGCTGGAGGGAGCGTGGGATTCTGGGATCAGAGGATGCAGAATGCAAGATGAGGGCCTGGGCCTGAGCAGCGAGTGAGGCACTGCCTGAGGGGAGGACTTCTGACTTTCGGCCTTGAGTTCATCAGGCAGGGATGCTGGCTGTCAGTCCTTTAGAAGAAGAAATGAAGCTAAGATGAGTATTATCCAGAAATACAAATGAAAAAGAGAAAATCATCAAACGAGGTCTATTTATTTATAAAAATATCAATTTCCTACTAACACTGAACAGCAAGTTTTGAGTTTTTCTTCTTAGCAAGAAAAGCAGCTATTCTGGGTTGTGATTCAGTTCAGTTGCAGTGTAGTGGTTACTAATGGGTAAAGTTGGGCGTAGGACAGACATTCTCTCCTGAAAGCTAAGGAGCATGACAGAGTGGCTCAGGGGATAGAACCAGGGGTCCTGCGCATGCTGGGCAAGTGCTCTACCATCAGCCTACATCCCCAGCCCTTTTTATTTTTTCCTTTGAGACAGGATCTAGCTAAATTGCCCATGCTGAGCTTAATCCTCCTGCCTCAGCCTCCTGAGTGCTAGGGCACTGTGTCTAGCCAAGTACCCTTTTAAACATAGTGCTCCAGGCAGCTCTACCCTATGACGGCTGAGAACTGAGTGGGCTGGAAGAACCTTGACAAGAGACAGATTAATAGAAGAAATGCAGACAAATTCATCAGCAGACGAGCACAGGGCTGTCACACAAAGGATGAGATTCGAAGAAGGATCAGACAGCTGCAGCTTTACTTCTCTCTTCACAGAGCGGTGGAAAGTGGAGCCATGGGTATGTGTACAGGGAGAGTCAATGATTTTCAAGGACCTGAAAAACAGACAACAGTGTGGGGCAAAGTAGTTGCCTGGGCTCTGAGTGTGGTGTTGCCCCTGGTTTTTCTTCTGTGGAAGACTTGGACTTGGAAGTAGTCCTCAGGGGAACTTCAGAGAAAGCCCCTTCCTGGTCTGGGAGAGACATGGTCACGGAGACTCCGAGGTGCTTCCTAGCTCAGCATGCCTTGGGGCATCATTTTCAGAATGGCAGTCATTCATGTAAATAATAGTTCACAAGATGCCCTGACAAAGTGCCACAGACTGAAAACTCACCCTCTTGCAGTTCTGTAGGGCAGACCTCCAGCTGCAGGTGATAGCAGACTGCATTCTACTGAGGGCTTGCTCTCAGGCTTGTAGATAGCCACTGTCTGCAGTGTCCTCCCTTGGCCTTTCCTCTGGACCCACACATCCCTGGGGGCACCAGCCAGATAGGATTAAGACTCATCCTGATGGCCTCCTAACTGCTGTTTAAAGGCCCTCTCTCCAAATACAGGAGTAATCTCAGGTCATATGGGGTAGGGCTTCATCACAGAAAATTTGGAGAGATATAATTCAGTCCTTAACACTCAGATAGAGTATATAATTTCTATTTCTGCCACAGAATATAAATCGAATAATCTTACTCAGGAAAAATTTAAAGTAGAACTGTCTTAGTTACTTTCTCATTGCTGAGACACAATCCGTGACACCCGCAAGTTAAAAGAGGAAAGGTTGATTTTTAGCTCACAGTTTATAGTGGTTTCATTTCATCGTCAGCTGGCTATAAGGCAGGGCAGCATGGCACAGGGATGTGGTAGAAGAGAGACAGTCCATGGCAGGGCAGGCAGGAAGCAATGAACCATCAAGGGAGAAGTATATCCTTGTAGGCCACACCCACAGTAACCCACCTGCCAACATCACAGCCAGGTATGAACTCATGAGTGGAGTAATACAACATCACACATCTATGATATAGTACCACATACCCATGAGCCAGTCACCTCCTCAAAGCCTCCAAAAACTGTGCGGCACTGTAGAGGGAGGTGCTCAGAGTAAGCAACACTCCCCTAAGCAATGTGGTAGGATCTAGAAATGGAGTCTCCATGGAATTTGAGTCAAGGCATTGGTGCCACCCCAGAGACAACCCAAGCCATTGTCATTACATTTGGGAGTGTTCCTCTACCTTATCCCGGAGGGGTGCCTAGATTATAAAAACTAAAGAATCTGAGTCATGAAGAGTCTATCTAACAAAAATAATGCAAATGCACACATGCACACAGATTAGAAGGGTATTTTGTAACAGTCTTTATTTAACAACTTATTGTCCCTGGAAACCAACGGATAACCCTTCATCACTTAAGAAATTACCAGCACCCTCGTGTTGAAAGCTATGAATAGTCACAGTTGTTTTATTCTACATGAAAGATCCAAGGAAATGTCACTGAGAAAAAGTAATGAAGGGACAGTTGAGGGTGCAGATGGGCAGTTAGGGAGGAAACATATGATTTATTTCTTGGGGGTTGGTAAATTCTCCATGCAACAGATACTGTTCCATGCAACAGATTCAAGTGGATCAAAACAATCCACTTGAAATAAAGCAGTGACTATGTTCTATTTTGTTATTTTTTCTGTATGTAATACATACTAGTCTTTTAATTTGAGATACATTTTTGCATGTGTAAAATTAGACTTCAATCTTGCACTAAACAAAAAAATATAATACTGTCTGGTCTTTCTCTTCCATCTCTTTATCCTCTTCCCCCAACAACCCTTATTAATAAACAGTGAGTGCATTTGTCAGATGGTGTATTAGTCCACTCTTCATTACCATAACAAAATGCCAATGTCGGTAACTTTATAGAGAAAAGAGATTCAAACACTTACATCTAGTGACGGCCTTTTCTCTAGAAGAGTATTGAAGCGGCAGAAGGCATCACATGGCAAGAGGCAGGAGAATGTGTGTGTGTGTATGTCTATTCTGGTCCATCTCCTCTTTATATAGCCACCGGTATTCAAACCATGGAGACTCTGATGGCCTTTTCTAATCCTCCCAAAGTCCCTGCCTCTAAAAACCACAGTCTATTAAGTTTCTACCCTCTTAAAACTTCACAGTGGACATTAAACTTCAACACTGGAGCCTTTGGGGGACACACTCAACCCAAACCCAAATCGTAACAAGTGGTACTTCCAGTGTTCTGAAGTCCAGGTTGAAGCACCATGCATCCTGCCTAGGCTGGTGCTCCCAATCTGGCCCAGATTAGACAGTAAAACTCTGGGTCTGTGTGTGGGTGTCCTGAATGCCTCAGATCTATCAGGACCCTTATCAGAGGTGCCCTGGGAAGTCCTGGGAGGACCAAGCATGACACAGACACTATAATGCACAGCCAAGTGCCAGGCTCAGACATGAAGAGTCCTTGATGGAAAAATGGGGTAACACCCTTTCCCCAAGTCTGTCCAAATTTAGGCTTCTTTTCAGAGAAAAGCTTCTGTTTTGCAAAGTAAGATACATTGTTTTGTTGTAAGTGACATTTCTAATGGAAAAAGTAGTAAAAACTTTTTTACAAAAAGTAAAAGCTTTTATGGTAAGTTAGAGTAAAAGAACCATTAACTCTTAAATTGCTAGATGTATTAAAAAACTAATTACATCCAGAACAGTCTAGAATTTAGTCCTCTGGAACAAATCTGCTTCCTAGATTAGCATATAACTTATTTACATATATGCTGTGGAGAGTTTTAAAAGAGTGTGTATGTATAGTATAGCTCATATGGCACATACAGCATTTTAAAGTGTAAATATCATGTAGTTAATTCCTGTGGCAAAAGACAAATTCAGTGTTTTTGCAACATTTGATAATCACTTCATCTTTGTAATACCATCTAAATTAGCATTTTTAAGAAAAATCCCATATATTACTTAACAGAAAAGCCCTAAATTGTATCAAAAGAGACTGGAGGCAAATTAAGTTTCCTTTTGTCCAACTTTGTGTCACTTCCTGCCTCTATAAATAGGAAAAGCAAAATATCTGTGCTTCTTATGCATGTACATCTGCCAAACCAATTAACACCTCCTGAATGTTATCTTAATTGCATTTATTAACATAACATTAACATAGCAGGGAGATAACATTCAGAAGTATTAATTGGTTTGGCAGACACTCCATTGGGGAGCATAGAGAAAGGCCCTTCTCAGTATCTTGCTTTTCCTTTTTTTTAATTAAATGTTTTTGGTGGTGGAAAGTAAGTGAAATTGCATTGAAAGGGAGAAAATATATCTTAACCAAAATGGGAGCAACATCACAGAGTCACTTGGTCTCCTTTGCAAAAGTTGCAATGAAATGCATGGTGCACTGCTGAGCCATCTCTTTTACCCAGTTGCACTCTCTGTCCCTGCAGCTCTGGCTAGGAGGTCCCTGGGGTGGTGGCCCAGGTATGTTTCTTAGGGATGTAGTGAGCTGCAGTTATAAATGTTTATAGTCCTCAACTGCTTTACAAGTAATCAGAACATGTTCTTCTCATGAGAATGCAATAGGGCTTCCATCCTCATAGTCATAGAACTATATAGAATGTTATAATGGAATCATCTATTCCTTTACGTATTCGTTAGACAACCCCCCCCCCTTGCTTAGTCCAGAGTTCTGGGTGCAGAGATGACCAAGTTTCAGTACTTGGCTAAGATATCTCGCTGGCAGAGAAGCTAGACACAAAGATAATTGCAGGTGTGTGGCATGTAGGCTTATAATAGACATCCTGCTCATATTTCTTGAAGGAATGAGTACATGAATTGATTTTGCAGGAGCAGGTACTTGGTATTGAACCCAGAACCTTTACGCTGAGTTACATCCCCAGCTGGTGTTTTATTTTTTATTTTGAAACAGGCTCTTAGCTATTATGGCTTGTGTCTAGATGTCCCCCCAAAAGCCTCATTCAGTTGGTCATAGGTGGGGCTCTTTCAGAGGTGGCTGGATCTAGAGTGTGCCACTGATTCGTAATGCAATTCTAGGATCAAGGGTACTAGGATTAAGGGTGGGTGATTATTAAATCAGACCACTGACTGGTTTGGCATCACCCTAATCCTGGTAGCCCGGATACAATGTAAGGAACAGAAAGAGGCTTGTTTTCTCCCTTCCTTGCTTGCTTTTGCTGTCTTCTGCTTGCCATGAACTGTTTCCCCTCTTCCAAGCCACCCTGCCTTGGAACCAGCGTATTATGGACTGATACCTCTACAAACTGTGAGTTAAATAAACCTTCCCTCCTCTAACTTTGACTGTCAGGTACTTTGTTTCAGCAACAAGAATGTAACTAAGACAGAATTTGGTACCAGAGAAGTAAGGTCATTGTTGTGACTGTACCTGACCATGTGGTTTAGGAGCTTTTGGAGCTGGATTATGGGAAGGGAAAGAGTTAGGAAAGGTTTGGAGATGCCGTTGAAAAAGTAGTGCTGGAACACCTGAGGCTGTACTTGATGGGAGATTCTGGTCAGACCTCAGAAGACCTTTGTGCTGATAGAAATGCTGCCAGTAAAGACCAGACTTGGGAGGTTTCTGCTGGGAAGAAGGACTGCATTGGCTGTTGCACTCCGGACAGTGTGTGTTATGCCTTGGCAGAAAGTTTGTCTGCATTTTGATCGTGTCCAGAGACATTGCCTGAGACTGAGATTAAGGGCAGTGGACTAATTAACCTTGCAGAAGAAATTTCAAAGCAGCCTAATGTTGAGGCCATGCCATAGCTACCATCAGAGGCTTTTAGCCAGATGTATGTTGAGAATCAAGAGCAGAAAGCCCACCAAAATGACTCAAAGGACTGTGAATTTAGCCAGAAAGGAAGCTTTAGTAGACTTGGGGCCTGCAAAGATGGAACAGAGGAGAAATTTGTCACTAAAAGACTAGAAAGGAAAGCCAAGTATTTCAGAAGACAACAGAAAAGATGGCTTGAGGCTATCACAAGAACCAGCAAAACTCCAGCCCTCACAGCATCAGAGTTGCAAAGGTGACTTTGCTTTAAGAAAAGAGCCCCAGGGCATCATGTTCCAAATGCGAGTGACCCAGTGAAGTTCCTTGCAATTGAGCTCATAGGGCTCAGTGATCCAGGCACTTGATTCCTATAGCCAAGAGAGAGGGAAGCTTGCCTATTGCTCCAGCTGGAAGCAGACCTTGACATCATCGACCTGGTGGTGCTGGTTTTAGGTATATACAGAGTTGTGGGGTCTAGAAAGCTTCTACCCAAATTTCAAAAGAAGGCCTAGGAGGCCAGGCAGTGTGCCCCAAGAGGGGACTGTGAAGGTGTGAGTGTGAAGCCAAAGGTTCAGTGGAGACCCCAGAAGTTTGGAGAAGCCAGGAACATGGATCATCTGAGGAAAACCATAAGAAGGGAGTAGAGCTGGCCCAAGAGAGAAGCCATAGGACCTACAACCACCATCGGTGCCATATGAGTGGAGCCACCCAAGCCCTTTGGTGTTCACATCTTGCCACAGATTGCTTCAGATGCTGGACATGAACTACAGGACTTAATGTTTGTCCTGCTGGATTTTGGACTTGCTTTGGTCTCATTCCTCTGTATGTCCCTGTTTGTACCTTTTGAATGATAATGTTTATCTGGTGTCATTGAATGTTGGAAATGTTTAACTTTCTTTTCAGTTGTACAGGAGCTCATAACTAAGAGCTTACTTTAAATCTCAGAGGAGACTTGGGACTTGGACTTTTTAGCAGTGCTAAAACTGGTAGGACTTTGGCCAGTCTTAGAGATGGACTAAATGCCTTTTGTGGAAAGGGATGTGCATTGGAGGGCAGAGGAGCTAAAATATTATGGCTTGTGTCTAGATACCCACCAAAAGCCTCATGCAGTTATAAGTGAGGCTTATTCAGAGGTGGCTGGATCTGAAGTATGTGATCGATTCATTGTGCAATGCTGGGATTAAGGGTAGGTGACTGGGGCTGGGGATTTAGCTCAGCGGCAAAGCGCCTGCCTGGCAAGCGCAAGGTCTATGAGTTTGGTTCCCAGTACTGGAGCAAAACCAAAAAAAAAAAAAAAAGGTAGGTGATTATTAAATCAGTCTACTGATTGATTTGGCACCACCCTAATCCCAGTAGCCTGGATATAATGTAAGGGACAGAAAGAGGCTTGTCTTCTCCCTGCCATCTTCTGCTTGCCACGGACTCGTTCTCTTCTGTACTGCCCCTCTGCCAAGGCATGCTGCTTTAGAGGCAGCTGATTGTGCACTGAAACCTCTAGGAACTGTGAGCTAAATGAACGTTTCCCCCTTTATCTTTGGATGTCAGGCATTTTGTCTCAGCAATGGAAGATACATGGCTAATACACTAAGTGACTAAATGCACAGGCTGGCTTAGAACTTTGGATCCTACTACCTTAGCCTCCCAGAGTGCTCGATCACAGGTGTGTGCTGTAACACCTGGCAGAATTGTGAATAATGTGGTTGTCATCAGTGGGGGTAAGGAGGATCAAAAATGTGGGGGTATAAGAGGTGTGCAGAAGGGCCAACATGAAGACAAAGATAATTGTGGAAGCAGTTAAAACGTTTAGGAGTGGAACTAAGGCAGAAACACTAGGGATGAAGAAGTACTCATGGTAAAAATAGATGCCAACATTTGTTGAGGATTTCCTTTCTGCCAGGTAGCACTCTTAGCACTTGATATGGCGTTTCTCAACTATTCAAAGTGGTCCTGTTACTCCCATTTTAAAGGTGAGCGACTGAGTGTGGTAGGCTGTGCTGTTACCCACACAGCTGTTCACAGCCTAATCCCCAGAGCCTGCAGGTATGTTACTTGACAGATGGGATTAAGGGTCCCAAGATAGGGAGATGATCCCAGATCATCCCTGTGTGCCAAATGGAAATACAGGGCCCTTACTTAAAGGAGGCAGGAGGACCGCAGTCAGAGGAGAACATGTAAGGGCAGGAACAAAGTTCAGAGAGGGTACAGGATGCTGCATTGCTGACTCTGAATACAAGGGACCAGGAGCCAAGCGGCTTTTTCTGGGCACTCTGTAAAGACACTCCTTCCAGTTACTCCCCAACTCCCTTCCCTTAGAGTGAAAGGAAACCCTTTCTATAGGAAAGTCCTTTGTTTAATTGTCTGATTACTTTTCCTTTAAAAGACTTTTTATGATATTAAAATTTCCGTGAAAGCCATTTCTGTTATTTTCCATTGATTCAGTGGCTAAAGATTTGCCTGTTACAAAAATCTGCTCAGTGAACATTAGCTAAAAGAATGGAGAGAGGAAGAATTCTCAGGCTTGCTTAGGGCGGTATATCTTCTGGCTGTGTCCTCTGCGAGTCTTGATGTGTGGAGAACACAGATGACTTCATTACTCTGTGGTGTGGAGGCACCCTGCTCAGATCCCCCTGCACTGAGGAGTGTATTGGCCAGCTCTTGGGAGTGGTTGGCAGACAGGGTTAGTCACCAGGGCTGGTGTCAGCTCCAGGAAGCTGCCTGCCCAACAGTGTCATCCAGTGGCCTACTCAGAAGGGCATAAAGAAAGGCCATTTCTATCTGGTGTGGGCCAACTCTGATGGGCTATTTTAGCTCCAGAGATTCTTGTAGGGCTATCCAAGGCTGTCAGTGGACCCATCTTTCCCTTGACCTCTGCCTCACTTTGTCCCGCTTTCATTTCCCTTCTGCAAGGGTTGCTCCTAAGGGTGTTCCTTAACAGATGTCCTGCAGACCGAATTCTATCTTACCCTGCTTCTGGAGACCTCCATCTCAAACAGTCAGTAAGAATGGAATTTATCTTGGGTCAAAGTTATTTTAAAAAGCAAAAACAGAATCCAGAATCTAAGAAAAAGTTGTAAAAGAGTTTAAGATGAAAGAAATCTTATCCGTTATTACTACCTTTTCTTTGAGTTAGGGAATTATTGCTATTATTAAAGATTTCTCACTGGGATCCCCTAATGCAGTGATGCTCCCAACAGCATGATTTCACAGTCAGCAGTTCTGATCCTTGGGAGCCTTTTCACAGTCACAGTCTCAGGAGTCACCTTTCCCTCTTGTCTGCACACCTTCCTGGGTTTCCTGTGCCTGCAAAGGATGTTGGTGGAAACACCAACATCATCCAAGGGCCAGATCTAAGCCCATGGGGCCGTCCATTCTGTGGACCTCTCTCTTGTCCCTGATGGATTACCAGTCACCATAAACCTCTCTCCTGTGTGTCTCTTGGATTTGAACTTGTCTTTTGGTTCCATCCCCCTTTTTGATCGGGCTTTTTTCTGCTTCTGGGCTCACCTCTGACATGCTTTTAATGACCTACCTACTTCACCATGGCTTTGTCTCGACTCTGCTTACATTCTCCAGAGCTCCCATGGTGGTGCACAGGCCCATCCAGAGCCTGGAGTCTCTTCTGAGCTCCAGCCTTGAGTTTGCCATGACCTGTTCCCAGGAGTAGCCATGCCGAACAGCGTGTAGCTCCTCAATCTGCACTGTCCTTGCTCACCCCTGGGCCTTCGCGCATGTTGTTCCACTGCCTGAACTAATCTCCCTGGTGCCCGGGGTAGTGTTGTTTCCTGTTATTACTCATCCATCCTTGATTTCACCAGGGAAGCACTTGCCAATGGGAACCTGAAGAAAGAGACAGTGAAGATGACTTGCGAAACCTGTGGGTGGCACACGGCTTGGTGATCAGCTGGGTTTTGCAACTGGACTGTCTTTTAGGATGCCTATAACTTGAGTAAACATTAAGCAAGATGCCTTATCTTTTTGGATCTAGTAAGTTGCCAATAAGTTTAATATTTGGTAGACCATGCCTATTTTGCAATTCTTTCCTTTTTCCCACAGAGATTTCCAATTTTCCCTCCACAATTTATTTTCCAAATGGAATTTAAAGACATTTTATCAAGTTTTTTAAAACCCAAACTTGAGATATTTGTGTTAATGTACTCTTAGGCATTATTTTGGAAAAATAGCATCCTCCAAATTATCTTTCTTTGAAAATAAATCTACAATAGCCTCATTTATATGCTACTTAAAAACCCTTTGTTGGGCTGGGGTACAGCTCAGTGGTAGAGACTGTGCTTAGCAGGTGTAAGGCTCTGAGTTTAATCCCAGGACTGAAAGCAAACAAATAAAAAAATTTATTGTGTTGTCCCTAAAGGGAAAGTCATGTTTCTTACTATAGAACTTAACACCTAACATATTTTGACCCCTGGGTGCCTTTCTTTGTCCTTCAAAGATTTAAAGATAAGATAAGGAGCCATTACAGGACTGTAAGGGCAGGGTAGAGGGTGGGGAGTAGAGAGTGCTCTGGCAGGTTGAAGATGTGGCTTGGAAGTCAGCATTTACCTCATTTGCATTGTAGCTGGAGCAAGGGGCTCCTAAACCTGATCGCATTTTGTTCTGTAAATCCATCCAGTGGAAGAACATCTGTTCTAACCTGCAAGCATCCCAAGGGCATGTGCGTGATGAAGGCTATCTTTCTTATCAGTCTCGGGAAAACTGTGACTTTCTAAAGTTTGACTAATGCCTCTTCACATCGAAGAAAATTCCACCAACTTCAAAATGAACAACTTGGCTGTGTTATGTTTAGTTTGTAGCACTGTCTTCAAGTGCTGGTCCAGTTAAAGTTTCTATTGGTTCTTTTCATCCCTCCTTGGCCTTCCTCCTTCTCTGTGTTTCCCCATTCTCTGCCCTGCACAAATCTGGTGGTGGAGATCCAGGTCAGAGATAGTGGCGGCTGAGATGGAAACAAGAGGGGATGTGCAAAAGTAGCTAGAAAACTAACTTAGCAATGTTAAAACTTGCTGGCCAGAAACAACTGTATTTGTTTATTTTGAAATTGTGTTCAGGGGCTGGGGATTTAGCTCAGTGGCACAGCGCCTGCCTGGCAACCGCAAGGTTGTGAGTTCGATTCCTGGTACCGGAAAAAAAAAAAAAAAAAAGAAATTGTGTTCCATTCAAATTTTTAAAACTTAATTCTTCAACTGCCCTTTGAGACACAGAAAACATGTTAAGAATTCAAATGCAAAAACCTTCGTGGAATGTAGACTGATTTTTCAGTCAGCTAGGATCCTGGAGAGTCATAGCATACTTATTTATACACCATGTTAGCTGGAAAATCTTGTAAAAATTCAGTTACAGTGTTTGAGAATTGGATTTTGTGGCTATCTCACTAACGTTTAGATGTGAAAACAGCTCTTCCACTGATTCTACCATTGAGGGAAGTGTTACAGCACAATCTTTGAACTCCATAGATTTTTACTTTAGTCAGCAGTTTCAAAATTTCCTCCAAAGAATCTTACTGGGAGAAACTAAAATGGGAAGTTAGTAGATTTTTTGCGGGAAGGGGTTAATAGATTAACTTGTAATTTTTTTGACCTGTATAACTTGGCTTCTTCATTACCAAGGTTGATATTGAGAAATAACATAAAGAAAAGATGAACCTCACAAAACAGGACTAGGAGAATGTCATCCTTACTGAATAATCAGAAGCTTGAAATTGAATTACTAGAAGACAAAATAATGCTGAGAGTTTTCTTGATGGTTATTTCCAGCGTATTTTGTATTCTGAGTGTCCCTGTGCAGGGAAATAGCCCCACTTCACACCACTTTTAGATGAAACTGCAGAACTGCTACTTTCAATCCTAGCAGAATTGACATAAATTTCAGAATCATCTTTTGAAATTCCAGAATAGGTATTTCAAACTTATAAAACCAGAATTATAATTTAGCAGTTACTAAACTAAAAAATAAAGGAGGACATAGCAAGCATGTGCAATATAGTTTTTATCCTTAATAACTGTTGCAAATGCACCTAGTTTTCCCCTTTTGAGCACAAAAGTTCATATAAGCAGAAATTTTTTAAAACTCAAGCCATTTGCCTCTCTTGAGGTCTGACATGAATTCCAGAGCTTGGGGTTCGGGGACACTAATTGCCTGTACAGACCTGCAGGGAGTTGAACTGAGCTCCGCTGGAGGTCGCAGCCAGGCAGCAGAGGACAGAAGGTAATGAGCCGCGTGGGCGATGGGGCACTGGCTCACTGGCTGCTCATCTGAGAAATCCTGGTGTATGGATGAGGACCAGACTCCGGAAAATAATGAGGCAGACAGGAGTCATTGATTGAACTTGAAGCAGAGGAATAGTGAGAGACAAGGAAGGGACCAAAAAATAACTCCAGATGGTGAGAGACGTCTGAGGCCAAAAAGCAGTCTCTGCAGGGGGCATTACCTAGCCAGGGATAAAAGTTAGAAATACACCTTTATCTGCTATTTGTCCACTCATTTGAGGGAATTTCTGAGGCTTTGTCTAGTAGAGCCATCGGGTGTGCAATCCATTAATCAATTCTGTCCTTTGCATAAGGAAGATGTGAGGTTATCAAACATCATAGAACTGTATTCAGAAATACCTTTGTCTGTTAATAGAACACTCAAAAGTATGAAAAACAAAGAGGAAAATCACAGCGCCACTGCCCAGCTTCAACCATGGGCAGCATTTACCCATCCTGGAGAAGTGTTTTCATTTATTTCTTCATTCATTGTCCAGTTATTTTTATGAAAACAATTGGTATGAGGAAAAAAGACCCAGAAGGGGAAACTAGTCTGTCTCAGGGGAAGCAGAGGCCTTCGTTGTCACCAGGGTGCCCTGGACCCCTCTGCTGTGGCATTATTATGGGATTACCTGCATTACTTGTTAAATGAGGGGTATTAGCTCTGTGAATAATCAGGTAATCAAAAACTAGTTACTGCTTTGACTTTATTACAGGTTCTTCAACCACTTACATTTAACATTTTTTAATATATCATTATTTTAAACACACATCATTATTTTAATTATGTCCAATTAAATATACCTGCATATCCCCAGCATGCATCATTATGTACTTTACTAAAAAGCACTTTGAATCAAATTGCATACCGGCATTCTTTATTATAATTTATGTGCACACGTCTGCAGCAGATTTATACATTTTGGAGATTAATTATCAAGACATTTGTTTAGACTTTCAGCAAATGTGAAACCTAACCTGAACCCCAGTTTACCTTGATATGTATAATTTTATGATATTATTGTCCTGTCAGATATCATTTGGTTTTTCTAATTGGGGAGAATACAGATACATGACTAGAAGTCATTCTGGTTTACCAAAACCATTTGTATCCAAGTCCTTAAATTATTTATTACTTCTGTGTCTCCCTGAAAATTACTTCCCTTGGATTCTGCCAAATAGTAGCCTCCAGATGTCATAGAGAATAATCACATGAACATAGTATTGCTAGGTTGTAGACATGTAAGAGATATAGATACCCCCTAGTGATTACTTCTAGCTTACGTGGAGAATTTTAGCTTTTTTACCTGTGGGTCTGTAACTTTTTATATTTGGTTTTGTATCACGCAGCGGGCATAAGAAATTCTTACTACTGGCATTTGACATGTGATGGGATAGTGTTTAAGATCTTTCAACTAAAACTGAACCTATCATATTTGTATTTTATTCTCTGCCATCGGCAGCCAGCCCATCTCCCTGGCCGCTTACAACAAACTGACCCACTGAACAAACTCATGACAGAAAGGCTAATCTCTAGCAGTTCATAGTAGGCAGCAGTGGGTCCTGTTTGATGCTGATGGCTTGGCTAGTTCCTGTGTGCTAGATCCGAAGTCTTTGGGTGGACTCTGACTTGAACCCTGAGCTCCAGACCCTGGGCTTGCCATGTTCTCAGCTTTCTGCAGAGTTTGAGCAGAAGCGTTTCTGTGTGGTTTTGGAGGACTCAGCTCTCAGCCCTGCTGGCTGTGTGTTTCAGGGAGGGTACATTTATCAGAGCAACGCTGCTCCTTGTCCCCTCATCCCCCTGGACAGAGGCTGGGAGTTAGAATCGGGGTCCTCTGTGACCTGGGATGTGTTGGTTACAGTCTCTAGCCTGAGTTTTACCATTTATACTAGGCTGCCACATTACAGTACTTTCAATGGGATGACCTAAAAACAATGGGAATTTAGTGTGGACAGCTCTGAGGCCGGGAAGTCTTCGGCAATGCCATTGGTGGAGTTACCATCTGGTGAGGACCCATATTCTGGCTCATAGAAAGTGCCTCACATGGCAGTGGAGGCAGAGGAGCTTATGGGGTCTCTGTTGCATGGCATTAATCTCATTCATCAGACTCCACCCTCATGCCCAGTCACTTCCCACAGGCTCCATCTACAGCGATATATACACATACATATGCGGGAGGGGTGAACATTTAGCCTATAGACTGTCTCTAGTGGTCTTCCTTCCTTCCTTTCTTTCTTTCTTTCTTTCTTTCTTGCTTTTTTTTGAGACAGGGTCTCATTAAGTACTTCAGGTCGACCTTGAACTTTCTATGTAGCTCAGGCTGTCCTCACATTCGCAGTGATTTTCCTACCTCTGCCTCCTGAGTGCTGGGATACAGCTGTGCACCATCAATGTCCCCCTGGTCCTTTCATTGTTCATATTTTGTACCTATAACACAATGGGTGTGTGGTTATACTATCCTTGTAAAAGTTTTAAACAGTACATGAATACACAGAAAATGGCTGCGAGTTCCCTCAAGTTTACTGTCCCTTCCTACCCCTCCCATGGTGAAAAATAGCTACTTACAGTAACCTTCCTTGATGAACTTGCACAATAGAATGTTGTCGTGTAAAGCTGCTGCGTGGAGATCTTTGAGCTCTGTGATTTGTGTATTCTCTTCCAGACCTGCTAGTCATTGTGAAGAGTGCTGTGGGCTCTGCAAGGCACAAGCTTCCAGCAGGAGATTAGAAATATGAACAGTGAATGAGGTTCTGAGTTTCCTTCTCTCCCTTTCCAGTGATGAGGAAATTTGAGAAGAAAGAGATGGTGGTAAAAAGAGTAGAGGGAGGGAGGGGGGAAATGTTCTTTTTCAAAGAATATATTTACTCTTCACAAAAGCCTACAAAATATATGCAGTGAGTGGTACTTTTTTATTATTATTTATTTTGTTATGTTAAGTTTTTGTCACTCCAGTAACCAAGTTTTCCACTGATTGTAGTAGTGGAACATAGATTGTGGTAAGATTCTATATAAATCGTTATTTCTTTCAAAGAATGTTCTTTATCAAAACAAACATAACAACTTCTGGTGGCAAATTATGTATAAACAACAGGGTAGTTTATTTTTTTATTTTAAAAATAAAAGGAGGAAAACATTAACAGACAACCTTTTACAAAATAGCAAAAGAACAGTACAGACAATACAGAGTTACAAACAAGGTGGTAGGAAATTAACAATGCTTGTTGTATTACATATTGATATCTTCAAAGTGGTTTCTCATGAAAACAAATAGAGACATGCAATATTGATCAGTCAAGGACTCATTAACAGTTTCTTTCAGCAAAGAAATAGAAGACAGTAGATCAACTATGTTAACTATCCTGTATGTACACACATACAAAATTTCTCCTTCTTTCCCTTCTCTTTTCCCACATCCCAGTTGCCCTTTACCCTTGAGCGTTTTCCTGTTATTTCACACTGTCTATCATACCTCCGAGTTTATATTAACTCTTTCAGGTTTTACACTAGTGAAACAATGCAGTGCTTGCACATGTATGTCTGATTTATTTCACTTATGAGTATGGTCTCTAGTTGTGACCATTTGCCTATAAAAGCCTCAAGTTTATCTTTCTTTACAGCTGAGTAATATTCCATTATATAAAAGTACCACAATTTTCTTATCCAATCCTCGGTGGATGGACATTTGGGTTGCTTCCACATTTTAGCAATTACAAATTGTGCTGCTATGAACATAGGTGCACATATATCACTGTGATATGATGTTTTTAGATCTTCTGGGAAAATACCCAGAAGGGGGATAGCTGGATTGAATGGGATCTCTAGTCCTAGTTTTCTGAGGAATCTCCAAACTGATTTCCACAGTGGTTTCACCAGTCTGCATTCCCACCAGCAGTGGAGAAGGGTTCCTATTTCTCCACAGCCTCGCCAGCATTTGTTATTGGTTGATTTCTTAATGCTAGCCATTCTACTGGGGTAAGGTAGAATCTCAGTGTTGTTTTAATTTGCATTTCTTGAATGACTAATGAACAACAGGGTAGTTTAGAGCGAGTGTAGAAGGCCACTGTGGTCACTTTGTTACTAACATTGTATATCCTTAGCAGCTATTGATTTGAGCAAGGGCACTGTGGATGAAAACAGTGTTGACTTAGCTGAGTGGACCCCTCCTGGAGCCGACCAGAGTTGGGTGTTGAGAACGTGAACAGAGCATACAGGAGCTTGCGTGCTTTCCTTTCTGTTGGTGATCTCCTCACTTCCACAGGTGACGCTGGGAATCCCCTCTGTATGGGGTTTGTAAGAGTGAATCCTGTTTGCGGTTCCAGCATCTCTGCTTCTTCAGGGAAGGCAAACAGGAGATTCCTGTGTGCATTAAGCATCAACTTCAGCACCTTTTTACAAATAGAATTTACGTGTTTTCTTTAATATATTTTTAAAGCAAGTGACTAATATAAAAAGCCAGAATACTAGAGATTACCCAATTTTGAATAAGTAATTTTGTGCTTGGAATTCTGTACTCAACTAAACTTTTGTTCTAGTGAGAAGATGAAGATATTTTGCATGTGACATATGACTGCACACCCGCTTCTTTGGTTTGGTTTTGTTTGGAGTGCTGGGAATTGAATCCAGATACTCTACCCCTGACCTACATCCCTAGTTCTTTTCAATTTTTATTTTGAGGCAAGGCCTCCCTCAACCCACTCTGTTTGGGAACTTGCCGTCCTCCTGTCTCAGTCTCCTGAGTAGCGGACATTACAGGTATGTGCCCCCTCACTAAGCAACACTTTTGAAAGGAATCTTAAAAATGAATTGTGAAGGAGAAGAATAAAATGAATAAAGTAGTAATTAAAACATAAGGCAAAAAAAACCCCAAACACACTTGTTATCACTGAGTCAGATAAACTATTCACACAGGACATAGACAAAAGCACTTGTTAATGATAAGGACCTGAAAGCCCAGTTTGTCAGAATTTAGGTTTGAGCATTCAGGGATTAGAGATTTAGAAACAGAAGTGGAGCTAAAATTGAAGAAATCTTCAAAACTCTTGCCTTGATCAGGAGATTGATAGGTGCTGATTATTTCTAGACATTGATATACTTTGTTTGTTTTGTTTTTGAGATAGGGTGGCTGTGTGTAGTTCAGGGCAGTCTTGAACTCATTATGTAGTCCAGGTGAGGCTTACTGCGGCAGTCCTTTTGCCTCAGCCACCTCGAAGTCTTGCTGACATTGATTTACATTTACATGTAATCCCAGCACTCAGGAGACTGAGGCAGGACAAGTTTAAGACCAGCCTGGGCTACAAAATGAGCTCAAGGCCAGCCTAAACTGCCTAGGGAGACCCTGTCTCAAAAAGACAAAACAACACAAAAACAATAAATGTGAGTATTAAAATAATAAAAATAAAATAACTTCTAAACTAGACAAGGAAAGTTCATTAACTTGATAAAGTGTATTTACCATACATCTACAGCAAATAAACAACTGTATGGTAAAATAAAGTTACCACCAAAAGCAAGAATAAGAGGGAAAGCTTTGCTTGTCTCTGTCCTACTGAAAATTGCAGCCATCATAGGCTGAGGATTTTTCAACTTCCATTTTTCCTATACTGGGGCTTGAACCCGGGGCCGCACACATGCTAGAGCAGTGGTGGTGAACATATGGCATGCGTGTTGTTGTTCTTCTGAGACAGAAGATGTTAATATATGTGTTGTTTTTTCTAAACTAAAGCCTGTGTTTAGGTTTACTTGCAGTGTTGGCACTTGAGGATAAGTAAGTGGGTTTTGGGTTGTAGTTTGGGCACTTGTCTCTAAAAGGTCCACCATCACTGTGCTGGACAATTGCTTTCTCACTAAGCTACATTTCTGACCCTCTTTTGCTTTTTATTTTAAAGTAGGGTCTTTCCTGGGTGGCCTCAAACTCACCATCCTCCTGCCTTGGCCTCCTGAGCAGCTGGGATTTCAGCCATGTGCCACTCTGCCCAGCTATATGGAGCTCATAGAAAGAGTAAAAAATGAATATAGTATTAGGAAGGAAAAGACAAAATATTTCATTGTTTTATATGTAGTATCTGTCTACAGAATCCGAAAAAGTCAGCTAGAAAATAAAACTTAAGTACTTAGTAAGAATTATAATATCAACTTGTAAAAACCAATAGCTTACCTAGATTTCCACAATAAGCAATCACATAACATCACAAAAACATATGCTTAAAAGGCACAAAAACTATTAGAAAATGTACTTTTTTTTTTTTCCGTTTTTTTTCTGGTACTGGGAATCAAACTCATGACCTCATGCTTGCCAGGCAGGCTCTGTGCCGCTGAGCTAAATCCCCAGCCCATAAAATGTACATGTTTATGTGAAGAAAAATGCTAAGATTTAACTGATGGTCATAGAAACTATCTAAAAATTAAGAGAAATAACATACTTTGGTCTTGGGACACAATATATGAAAAATATCAGTTCTCTTCAGTTCATCTATAAATTCAGAGCTCTTCCAACTTTAAATCCAAGTGTATTCTTATGCAATTAGATATATTGTTTTAAAAATTTATCTTTAGAATTAATGTAGGATAGGATTTTATTTGTATTCATTTTGATGAAGCAGCTTATGCCTTATAGATAAGATTAATATTATCTTTCTTAAATGTTTAAAAGCCTAGAGAAAAAAATGCACAATATAGTTTTGATGGATTTGGGGAAAAATGATGAACAAGGAGGGCTACCAAAAATTAAAGCATGACATGCAGTTTTATGCACTGAGATGATGTTGAAGTGACTGAGGAAGAACGACTAGGTGACTGCACTACACATTTGAGCAAGCTGGTACTTGTTACACTGAAAAGTTCTTGGATTAGATAGCAAAATGTGGACTACTTAATAAATGGTTCCAGGAACATTAGCTGTAAAGTTTATTTGGGGAAAAATAAAGTGACCCCATCTTTCAGATGCATAAATATGAATTCCGGATGCATTGAGGAGCTAGATGATAAATATATACATAGATAAATAGAAGTATTAGAAGAAAGTGTGCATGCCTGTAATTCCAGCCCTTGAGAGACTGAGGCAGGAGGATTGATGCAAGTTTAAGGGGAGTCTGGACCACATAGTGAGTTCAAGGCCAGCCTGAACTAAATAGCAAGACCCTGTCTCTAAAAGAAGTGGGAGGAGGATGTAGGAAAAAATAACTCAGAGTGGAAAAGACCTTTTTATGACAAAGTACATTCTTGGGACCATTTTTAAAAGGTTGTAAAAGATTAATGGATTTTTATGACAAAGCTGAAAACTTCTGTAGGATAAAAGACAACAAATAAAGTTTGACAGAAGATTTACAACATATCATATTTATAGCATGTATAATAAAACTGGATTATGATCAGTAGGTTCTCAGCCTTCATTAAAAAATTTAAAGTATCTCTCAGAACTACAGAAAATGGGTAATTCACAGGAAAAGGAATAATGGAAAGTCATGCTCATTAAATTAGCAAAAATTGGAGTGGGGAATGTAGTTCAGTGGTAGAGCTTGTGCTTAGCTTGTGTGAGGCTGTGAGTTCAGTCCCCAGTACTGTCAATAAATAAATAAACAAAAATTTAAAACTGTAATAATAACCAGTGTTGGTGAGAGAGTAAGAAAACAAGGTTTAACATAGGAAGTGTAAACAGTCGTCATGGCAGTACCTATTAAAATTAGGACTGGATATTTCTTTCAATTTAAGACTTACCATGTACACTAATACCTGCACGAATGCTGGTGACATTGTTGATTATAATAATCCCAAGTTGAGAATGACCTAAATGTCCATCAATAGGAGAATCTGTAATAATAATTACTTAGGGAGCATCCATATTTTTAAATGCTATATGGCAATACCTGAGAGGACCTACTCCTAACCTGAGAGGTTCTTTGGCATATAATATTAGGAAAGAAACAAAGTGAGACCATGTGCAGAGTATGGCTTCATCTATATAACATGTTAAACAAGACTAAACCATCTATCACACACCAAACTGTGAAGAAATCATCCTTTTGGAGATGGAGGAAAGATTGTGGAAAGGGGAAAAGATACTTTCATTACTAACATTATTTAAATTTGTGATATTTTGAAATGCACTGGCTGTTTTATTACTTATATTCCTCGTAAGCGCCTATCACTTTCCATACTTTTAATTATTATAGGGGAAAATATGATTTCACTAGTTAATTACATTTGATATATTTTGCAGATGCCATACCATTCTAAAAGTATTTCACTTTTATCATGCTAATTATTTTTTCACTCAATGTTCAGTACCCAGTTGTACATAAAACACTTTACCCTCCCTCAGGCACATGAGACAGCAGAGTAGGGATTATCTTGGTCCACGCATGCTCTGCTGGGCTTGCCAGGAGACCACAGTGCCATGACAGGAGGACAAGGCTGCTCACCAGGGCTATGGTACGGTGGTGGGTCCTACTCTCCAAACAGGGTCCATTGTGGTGACAGCCAGGCCAGTGCTGTTCTGTGCGTGACAAGTGAAAAAAGTCACTGGGACCAAGAGTATTTCTGAATTTCACGTGCAGGGAAACCCACGTCTGTGTACCCTTCCATGTTTCTAAGTCTGCCCTTTGTAGAAGGGAGCCAGATCATCTGAAGTAACGTGCTTCCGGCGGGCCGAGCTGACTGTCATTAGTGCTTTGTGCTCTTCCCAGCACTGGCAGCAAATTGAAACTGACCAGTATACAGTTTCCAGACCTATTTCTTCCTCTTAAAAATGTGGCATTTTTGTATGTCTATTTCCTATTTTCAGTTTCAGAATTTTCTGTCCACAAATCTTAAGCCAAATAGTAATTTAATTTCAGATCCTGCCAATTTAAATACAGTGTGTGAAACTTCTTTAAAACGCACACATACTCTCTGCTAAGTGGGGTGTGGGGATGCACACCTGTAACCCTGGACTCAGGGAACCTGAGGAAGAAGGAGGTTAGCAAGTTGAAACCCAGCCTGGGAGGTTAATAATCAGTTTAGTGAGACTGTCTCAAAATAAGAAACTCTAAGAAGGTTAGGAATATAGGTCAGTGTAAAGGCCTTTCATCCAATCCCCAGCACTACAAAAACAAAACAAAACAAAACACAGATGGAGAAGAAAAAGAAAGAGAACCCTCTGTCCTCCTCCTTCCCCTTAGCATTGCTGTCTGAGTGAGAGCAGAGGTGATACCAGAGTGGCGGTACACAAGAAGTCGGGAAACTGAGGTCTGAGGCCTTCTTTCCTGGACGTTGTGCAAGTCTTATAACCTCTAGGCCTCACTTGGTGTCAGTTGTAAAGTGCGAAACATTGGGGCCGGGTGGGTGCAGGTGACGGAGGAGAAGGTGCCTCCCCAACCCACCCTGTGCCGAAGAGCTCTGCAAACTAGAACGCAGCAGATGAGCGCAAGACTTGGCTCCAGCCTGTGACTCCCCTTCTCGCAAGCTCCCACCCCACTACGTGTGCTTCGGGGTTCTATTCCTGTCCATGCCTATTCCCTGTAAAATAAGGCATCTGAGCTTCTCTGGCCCAGCTGCTCTGCCTCTTGTCTGCCTGATCTCCACTGATCTCCCTGATCTCCCTGGCCTCCCTGGCCTGAGGCCTTGCCTTGGTTGAGGTCTGTTTCAGGCAGTGCCTGTGTTCTCCCAGGCAGGCATTTCGCAGAGTGTTAAAAGCACAGGATGTTCCCTTTTCTGTTAACTTAACCTCTGTGTTGTTTTTTTTAAAATTAGACTCAAAAGAACAGGGATCCTAGAAAGCTTGTGGTATGTAAATATTTAGCCAGGCAGATAGGGATAGTAAGCATTTTCTCTCTTAACACAAAACATGATTCTATTTGCTAAAGCTGTAATCCTGTTTGATAATCCATCAGTTTATTATCAGCTGTGTGGTGAGACATAATGCCATGGGGAGATAATCAAGAACTGTGCCTGACACTACAGAGTTGATTACAGTGACTGCGGAAGATAGAGTTTTCTGGAGAGGATTGTGTTAAACAGAGCCTTCTATTTACAGTTGATTTCCTTAACTGCTCCGCTCTGGGCCCAGTTGAGTAGGTCATCTGAAAACCCTAAAAACCCCAAAGAAGAGGAGCTCAGCAGGTGTGGGTTGGCTGGGTCTTTACCAGGCACATTAAAGTCATCGTTTTGCGCTCAGTGCATTTCAGAGTCAGAGGGAAAAAGAGCTAAGATGGTGTCCCAGGGCAGACAGTGTTTGAGAGAAAATCCGAACCAAAAAAACAACAGGAAATTCCATGGTGAAAATTCCAGCAAGGAGAGACCCTTCCACTCCACAGGTAGTGTTAGGGCCTCCTCACTAAGTATGATGAGGTCTGCTAAGCTGGAGGAGTAATCTGCAGCTTGACCACGCAACGGCTGTGTGGAACTCGCAAGGCTGCGGCAGTCACCCCTTGGTCAGGCTGGCTGGCGAGCACTGTGCCGAGGGAGCCTCCGAGGTCTGCAGAATCGCACATTACTTCCCGTCTCTGGTGGGAGGCAGGGAGGCGCTGCTGCGTCCTCCTCATTCTTGTCTCCTCTAAGTCGGTCTCTCCAGGATCACCCAACACGCAAGATGCCTCCAGTCTTGCCTCCGGGTCCCAGAGCCCTGCTGTCACCGTTCTTTATTATCATCTCACTTGAGACTTCACAGAGATAAACTCGTGAGGTAACTGAGTTTCAAAAAACTGAAATCCCTTGTCCAGGTTTACACAGTCGATGCTGTCCTCCCTTTTTTTGCTCCCTGCCTATCTTCTTCCTTTTTTCCGTAAAAGACATTTTCTTAAGAACACCGACTCAGAAGGCAGACGTGTGGCTTAAATCCCTGGCTCTGCATGATCTGGGGCAAGTTTACTCATCTTGGTGTGACTTGGCCTTTGGCAGTTAAATGAGGAGGACAGTGTTATCTGCTCCTGGGTTACCGCGAGGATAAAGGTGGTCAGTGCACTATTGTAACACTTAGCATGGAGTCTGGCACACAGCAGGCATTCAGCGCATCCCAGTCACAGTTGTTATTACCATTCTCCCATTCCTCCCATCAAACATGAACTGTGTTCTCTTTGACGTGGGCACTGTGCTAGGCCTCAGGGATGACATGAGAGGTCCCCACTGGATGGGACTTACTTTCTCTAGAGAGAGGCAAATGTCATGACTTCTTTGCAATCACAGATGAAGTTTGGTGCCCGTGGTTACTGGGTCCTTCTACAGAAGATCTGGCACTGATTTCAACATGGGAAATGAAGAAGTGTCTGCCAGGCCGACAGCCAGGGTCCAGTGTACCCAGTGGAGGGCTCAGTAGGCGTGAAACAAAGACAGTGAGAAGTTCTGTTAGTTTGCTTGGGCTGCTGGGATAAAACAACACAAAGGGAGTGACTTGAAAACGGAAGTTTATTTTCTCACAATTCAGGAGTTGAAGTTGAAGATCAAGCTCCAGCAGGTTTGGTCTCCCCTCAGCTTGCGATGGTCACGTTCTCTCTCATGGCCCTCATGGGGTCTTCCCTCTGAGTGCACACATCCTGGGGACCTAATCTCTTCTCAGAACACCAGTTAGAGTGAGTGAGGGCCCATCCATGTGACCTCAGTGTACCTCCATTACCTCTGAAATGCCCATCTGTGAAGCCAGTCTCACTGGCAGGGACTCAGCATGTGAATTAGGACTCAGGAAGATGAAGATGTGACTTGTCCCAGTGCAGCACCATCTCAGGAGTGGCTATCATCCGGTGGAGGTGGATGAGGGTTCTGGGGTGAAACTAGAATGCCAGGCAGCTCCCAGATCTTGAACAGCCGAACTCTGCTCACACGGGGTGGGGGGCACTCCCACATTTAGATGCTGGCCCAAGGGGCCTGAGGCAGGAGAGGGCTGTCTGGGAGAAGCCACAGCGTGACACCACATCCCCAGGCTCATGTGGCATTAAAAAGGAGGCCACAGTTCCCCAATAGCATGAGGGTGTGTGAGAAGAGGGAGGTTTGGGACATAGGGACCAGGTGGAGGCAGCCCCTGCTGCCCGTTCCCAGGGGGCTGGCCAGGCAGCAGTGGCAGCTCCTGCAGAGAGCACCAGGTAACAGGTGCAGGCTCCACCCTCCTTCCGCCAGCGTTCCCTCCTCAGATCTAACTACTGTACTTTGTAAAAGAGAGAACTGTCTCCTTCTGTTCTCTTGCCAGGTAGAAGCACACGGCAGCTCACTGCTGCTGACAGTCGGAGAAGAGATAATTACATCTCTCCATTTTTAGATTCCTTCTCAAACATAAGCATTTTGGTGCAAAAAGAGATATCACATTAGCAGGAATAGCATCATTTTGTGTAGTTTCCCTTTGGTTGGGATTCCAAAGACGGAGATCCTGCTTTGGTTATTTTTTGTTGTTTTGGTCTGCTTTGGGTTTCTGTGTTTTGCTTTTGCGTTTTCAGGCAGGGTCTCACTGTGTAGCCCAGGCTGACCTTGAACTCAAGACCCTCTGCCTCAGCCTCTCACATAACTGAGACTACAGGCATGCGCCACTGCATCCAGCCCTGCTCTGTTTTCACCGGTTTCTGACATTGCCACTTGGGTAGCTCGCTTTATCTCCCCGAGATTCAGGCTTCTCTTTTATAAAATGTAGGTAACCGCATATGTGACGGGCGCAGTTGTGAGGATTGGTAAGAAAGCATAGACCAAGAGCCCTTCTTAATTGTCTATACATTACATAACCCTTAGGGTTACAAGGGCATTCATCTTATTAGGAGGAGTATTTGCATTCTGTAATTTTGGTAATTTGCTGTCTTAGGAAAAAAAGCAGCATGTTTTGGATTCTCTCCCTGGCACTGCCCTGTTGTGCAGGGAGCTTGGGCCAGGCCTGTGCATGTGCTGCCTGTGCTGTGCGTCTTGGTAAGGCGGCGGTGGGTTCTACCTCCTCTCCCTCTCTGACAGCGTGAGCGATACTTGGATAGTGGCTCTGCGCTTGCCAGGAGGAGGGGAGTGTGGAGTTTCGTCTGGATGGGTTTGGTTAGCACTAGATTGTCTTTCCTCTGCTTTTGACAAACAGTGACAGCACATAGCCGTGTTTAAACAAGTTAATATGTATGTTCCTTGACATAAGGAAGCACTGCAGTCATGAAATACAGCTTGCGTGTCATTTGGTTTGAGATTTTATTGAGTACTACTAATCTTGACATATTTTGGTTGGCACCACATTCTTGGTATAGTGGGTTAGCGGTTGGATAGTTTGCAGACTTTGTGAAACAAAATCCTCATTTAATGGTTTAGCTTGGCTACATTTTAAAAATATACAAAAACATAATATGCTTTTATTTTATAGGGATTTTTTTTCAACCTGTGGCTTTGGTGTTTTGTTTTTCCTTTTTTCTCATGGTCCTTTCTTTGCTATCTCTGTCCACCTGTATCTCTTTAATTTCCTTCCAGTTGCTGCAGCCCACAAAGAAAGCAGCAGAGAAAGGCGAAGTGGTGAGCCACTTGCACTGCAGGGAGAAGAATCTTCCTGTGCTGCTGGAGGGCAGGAGTGTGTTTGCACCCTGGCCTAACGCTCTGAACTTTCGAGCTTGAGCTCAGGTCTGGGGGTCTCAGGAGGCCACCATGCCACCACAACAGAGCTGCAGCAGAAGTGACCGGGCCGGCTGACTCCTGCCAGCACTGCCCCCAAGCCATGGCACTCCGACATCATGCCCAGGGGAAAGGCCTCTGGCTGAGGCTCAGCTCCCTGTCCTCCCTCCTGCTGTCCTTTCCCCTGGCCCTCACTGTTCCCAGCCCAGGGACAACATTTAGAGAGCCAGTCCAGGCAGAGCCAGTCCAGGCAGCCCTCTGGGTGACTTTGGCTGGAACCTTCCTGAGTACGTCTGCTGTCTCTTTGTGATGCAAACAGGGGTGCTCACAGTTGGCAGGGGACACTCTCTCTGCTTTAATTATACAGGCATAATTATAGTCCCAGGGTCTGGAAACAGCACAGAGTTCTTTGGAGAACTTCACAGAGATTTTTCTGTTATGACATAGTTTATCTGGAGAACAGAAAAAAAGTAAGGGAAAAGGCATTTCCAAAGAGGAAATAATTGCACTGTTGGTGCCAGCATTCCAGTCCACACTGAGAGGGCCACAGACTCACGGCAGATTTTTTTGTGTAGGAAGGCAGGGGTCTCAAAATGTTGGGCTCATAGACAGTAGGGGGAAAATCTGGATAAATACTAATGAATGGATGTGGGTGGAGAAGGATATGAAAATAAATGTTTTTACTTAGGAAAAGAATAATAATGCACCCAGCTGAATCTGTGAATTTGCCAGTACCCTGGGCCCTCAGGGGGTAGGAACAAAGATCCCACTGTCACAGGCAGGCGCAGTCTGGTCTAAACCTGTGGGCAGATCGCCTCTGCCCCAGGTTTGGTGAGCCGGCCCTTCCTTGTTCTGCCGTGTAGGGGAAATAGGCTGCCAGAGTAGCAGAGAGCAGTGACAGTGGTGGAGAGAAGGCTGTTTCTTTGTTATGAAATGTGGTTTCATAGGTAATTCTGGTGTACAGTAGGTATTAAACAGAGTAGCTAAAAAATGTTTCATTGTAGATTAGTGCTGGAGTGGTATTTTCCCCATGGCACCAATAATCCAGCAGCTCTCAAAAGCCTGTTTCCCTCCTGGCGGGCATCTCCGCCTCCCAGCTGGGCTGACAGAAGGGTGAGCGGCTGCCAGGCCCTGGACGTTTCTACCTCAGAGGAGAGGTGCACTCTGGATGGTGTGTATGAGACAGGAAAGAGGGGCACTGTTGTTTTTGTTTTGTGCCAGGGAGAAAATATCAAGCAAGTTCTGCCTGTGCCATTTACACAGAGGGCTGTAGGTGGAGGCAGCCTGCAGTTTAAAAAAAAGAAAAGACCTGGCATTTTGGGCCTGGCTGCTTGTAGCAGGCTGGTGGCTTGCAAGCCCTCATGTGTGCGTGCTGGTTTGAAATCCAGGCCACACTCACATCTCACTGTCCACAGTGGGCGGGACAGGACATAGGGTCCTCCTTTAACACAGCGCCCTGCACCAGTACAGTCTGCCCCAGGACCACGGCCAGGCCTGTGTTGAAACAGGGCACCTCCCCTGCAGTGAGAGAAAAAGGTTGCCGTGGGTTTGGAGTGTTGCTAGGTTTGAGCCTCCCCTGATTATTTTACTCAGATGAAATATAAGGCGAAGAGAGAAGTGCTGCGTGTGATCTGCGCCTGCCTCGTCCAGGCCCTGGTGGGTGGTGGCAGTGTTTAACCCCGAAGGCCTGGGCCACCTCCTCTGAGCAGGAAGGTGAGTCTTCTTTCTGCCCCCTCCCCCTCTGCTGTTGTTTTGGTTTGGTTTTTTTTTTCCAGTTTGTTAAGATGCTGAAATCTGCTTTGTGTGCTTTATCCAGAAACTTGAAGTGATTAGTTTCACAGTGCATGGAAATTCCTCGGGTTCAGGGGGGCCGGCCAATCTGTTCCACTGTGTGCACGGACTGGATGGGAACTTGAGCAGCTCCCAGCCATAAGGAGATTGTGTTGAGTTATTAAACACTTGTGGCAAAGCTGCTTATTGTTAATTCCCCGATGTCCTGCTGAAGCGATAGGATAAAATCAGATCGGATTAGATCAAAGAGCCTGGGAGCCAGCCTTTGGAGCAGATTCATTTAATCAATAAAGAGACCTCCTGAGAGAGGGGGAGAGAATCCTGGCAGGGCTGGTAGCCAGGGATTAAGATGGGGTGAGGAGCTGTGGGAAAGAAACCACCGTTTATGTGTGTACGTTCTCCTTTCTTGGGGAGTGTGATTTTCCTCTCACACAGTGTAGCCCGCGCACCAAAGGGTCTAAACATTTCTTTAAGATTTCATTACAACACTATTCGATTACTCCAGTAATGCTATTATAAGCCAGGGGGTTATTTAAAACAGAAAAAGAAGAAAAAAAACCTTCTGTTCCATAAAAGGTATTCCAACAAAAGCAATTTAGGCTTAAACAATGCCCCAAGAAACATTAATCCCTTATGAGTTAATCTGCAAAATTTCCTATTGTCCCTTTGTGAGGAGAAATAATGGAGAAACCCCAAAAGGCCAAAGTGTAGCACCACCCCCCTTTGTGTACTTTCCCTGCCGCCCACTTTCCAACCCCACCAGTAATTACGGAGCACTGTGCATTAAGAGGGAGATGTGGCTGCCTTCAGCCATGATTAACGCTAAGCCGTGGCATATGTATTCATCTCTCAGCCTACCAGACCCTGTGAACATGAGGACTTACCAATAAAGAAATGACATCCATTAGAAAGTTAACTGTGGAAAATGAGAGAAAAAATGAACGATAGGGCAAATTAAGAATGCGAGTCCCTCAATGGTTATTGGCTTTAATAGTGTTATAAAAATGATGTCGGCTTTTACCAGGAATAATTTATATTCTGAATTAAATAAGGATATGTATCTATAAATCCATTCTATAAAACTTAATTTTCCATCTAGATATGCTGATTACGTCGGGCCAGCATACCTTTACCGGTTGTTAATTACTGTGGGATGGTTTAACACTATTTTCCAAATCAGCATGCATGCATAAAATGACTGCAATCCAATTTGACACATTATTAGTGATGATTATTGTCATAGATAAATTAGATTGAACAGAAAATAACCTTCATCCTTAGCATGTTTTAGCTCTCAGAATTAATGTGATTTGGTGAACACATATAAATAAAAATCTGATGAGTCCCTGCTGACTACAGGGCCTGCTGGTACTGAAGTATATCAATTTCATGCCGATGATGAATTCTTTAAGCATTCAATGATAATCATGCTTGATTTGACAAGACTTTCGCATGCTATTTTAGGGCCTTAATTTTCTGTGAAGTTCTGTCAAGTACTCATCAAGCACCTACTTATCTCTGTATCTTAACCTGGCAGCCAATCACGCGGTTGCCTAACAGTACAGTGACAGAGTGCCAGTCCATTAATATTCAGGTCACGTGACTGTCCAAGGAGAGAAACCAATCAATGGCTGATTAACATTCAGGTCACATGACTCCTGAGGAGAGTAAATGAGTTACACAGTAAGACATCAAACAAATTTTCATCTTGAAAGAGTGATTGCTTTTTCTGCTGCTGTGATGTTTGTCAAATTCGCTCTAGCCTTGTCCAATTAAGCTCCATGAGCTGAATTAATAATGAAGAGATGTAAGCACTGTGCCAGCATGAGAGCTGCGAGCAGTGCCATGGAATAAGAACCGCTAAAAAAATTCCTAGAATGATTGAAAAATCACATCTGGATAACTGAAATAATTGCTTTTGCAATCTGGATGCTGTTTTGTAATCTCAAGTGCAAAGTGTGATCCGGGGTACGCTGGGATGGGGCACCGGGTTGGCATTAGATTTCAAAGACGAATGTGATTTTGAGTTTAGAATGATTTTAAAGGCGTTACACAAATACATGCTAATTGGATTATTGTTTCTGACTCTAACAATGAATTTCATTTGCACACTCAATTATGTTCTGGGTTTTTTTTTTTTAGAGATTGAGTCTCTCAAGATTTTTTTATTTCTCAGAAGGGAAGATTATTCTTTATTCTTCTGTCCTGGGTGAAGAAAAGCCAGAATTTGCTACCTTGGAGACAATTAGTATGTAGGTACATGTGTGGACATATGAGTGTGTTATTCATTTTATTAACCTTATCAGAGGTCGATAAATTAAATTTGCTAAATTATTTCAAAATGCATATGAAAGTCCAAAAAGAATGTTCAGAAACAGTAGATGCTGTCCCTCTGTTGACCACCAATGACAGCTTTCTTGGGAGTTTCAGAGAAAGTTCTACTCAATCAGCAAGTCAATTGCATGTCGGCTCAGATGCAGTCCTAAATTCAGGTGACATGTTTAGAATAGAGACCTTATGACTAATAAAGCTTTCATTCTTGCCCTGAAGGGAGTGAGACTTGAATAATGGTTTATTGGAATTATCAAAGAGTGTCAAATCCCACTTAATAAGTTCCAGCATGAAATTAGCTAAATTCCTAAAGGCCCTTCTAAAACAATATAGTCAAATAAAAGGTGTTGGGCATGCTGGAAATACTGTTAAAACCAGTTACTTGAAAGTGAGGAGAAAAAATCTAACTGTAGACAGGAGGCAATGTTTACGTATACAGTTAATAACCTTCTTAATGGGACTTCTTGGCTTGGTGATTCCCACTGGGGGAGAACGTCAGATGTGGGACACAGGGTAGGCAAAGCGCCCTAAGTCAATTCCCAGCACTGCTAGTCAAGGATAGAAATTGCAGAGAGAGAGCAATGAGTTTAAAAGCCCCAGCAAGCAGAAGGAGAGGCAAACTGTGCCTTTAGGGGAGGGGGAACAGAGGTGAAAGGGGAGCAGGAGCAGGAGGGGGAGAGTCAGTGTGGGACCACGTAATTAAAACTGACTTAGTTCAAAAAACAAGAGACTCCTCTTCTCGCCGAGAGTCACTTCCTCTGAGTGAACCTAGGCCAGAAAGAGGGCATACTATAGAAATGGTGTTTGTTTGTTTTTATAAGAGTAAGTTGAGATGCCACCAGTAAGGCTGAAATCCAATTTCAGATAGGAAAACGCATCTCTGAGTTATCAAAAAAGACCCAGGGTACCCAAGGTCAGGCAAATCTAACAAATATTCCTTTCCTGAATGTGTTACTCTCCCAGCAGCAGAGCTGCAGCCTAGGGCTGCTTCCATTCAGCACCACATTCAGTGGAGCCCCTTCCTACAAGGACCCCCATTTCCTGCCACTTTAGAGCCACAGAAAGGAATGGAAGGTGGCTCTGGATGTCCTTAGTCAATGTTAGAGGGCTCTGAATAAAAGAGTGTTCCACTTTCTGCATAACTTTACATAATTAATAGTTTGCCATGCAAACTATTGTTTGCCTTAATTGTTGTTTCAACAGCTGTTTTCATTAAATTGTAAAGCCCACTGTGTCTAATCCTCTGAGCCCCACTATTGATAATAAGAAGGGCTCTGAAGCTTGCTCTGGAGGAAGAGTTCCCTGCCAAGTTGGAAAACTGTCATGGAGTTTCTTGAGAAATAAGGCCTGCAGTGGGACTGGTTGTGTAGCTAATCCATTAGGCTTTTCAAAGAGCCATGCTCTGTACCCTTATGGCTAAATTGACCCAACAACCAATCAATGCCTTTATTTGCTGAGTGGCTGCCCCTGAAGGATCTTATAGCCGGGTCCAAGTTGTAATCAAAGCCTCCATCGGTACTGGGGCCCCGATGACATAAATGGCCCAACTTTCAGCACGACTGGCCCGAGTCCAGTCACACCATTTTGAAGATACAAAGAGGCTGTGTTGCGCGGTGGAATTCATTTTCTTGTTTACTTCCTCCAGAAACAAGAGCATCATCAGCACGCTCAGTGCATCGGATCAGACCGTGGAGCTGTTGACAGAAGCTTGGCGAGGCTTGCCAGCTTTCCACATGAAGCGCTGGCTTTCTTCTCCTACACCCCCTACCGCTTGTGTCTCTGCCAATTGTAGCACATCAGAGCGGCCATTGAGATAATGACCGTGAAGTCTCATGATACACTTTGATGAAGTGTAACATTTTTTAAAGGATTTTTGTCTGTGCCAAAATGATCGAGGCAGCTGACTAAAAATCCCCCCATCGAAATCAAGGCTGATGAACAGCGGGTAGAGGGAAGAGCCTCCCAGGGAAGATGGGGTGGTTCGCAGCCTGCCAGTCTCGTCTGCGTTTGTGTGCACCACAGCTTCCTTTCCTTAAAAAGGTGTCTTTTGCTTTAGATGAACCAGTGTCAGTTGCTGATACCTCGACTTCCAGCACTTCACATTATTTCTATGGGATCCCAGAAAATGTGGGGGACTGAGTCCTCTCTGGCGGTGCTCACTAATGACTGATAAAATACATTGTTAATAACTTGCTATTAATTGGGGAAAGCATGCTGGGCACTTCACAGGTTTTCAGGCAGAGACTAACCCTAGACTAATGTGCAGGCAGCTTCGGATTCTCTAGTTTGGCTAGGATCAAGAGAAGGTTACACCAAAGCGGTTCTGAGCCAGTGGAAATCAAAATCAAGCTGCTAACAACATCACGAAACTGACGGGCTTCTTTGGGAAGGAAATCATGTGTTTGACTTACTGCCTGAGCTGTCGTGACTACCATTTCTGAGCACCTGCTGTAACGGGATAGCACTGGGTGAGTTTGATGTTCAGAGTCCCTGCCTCTCACAGCAGCTCACACAGGCAAGCAATCCAAGGCCCAGAGGAGGATGGCGAGAGCTGGAGAAGCTAAGCAACTTGGCCAAAGCCAAAGAGCCGGAAAGTAAGGCAGAATCTGACTGTGCGCTCGCCGAGGGGATGCTTCTTGATGCCCGCTCAGCTGGAGAAGAGAAGACAATTTTTGGTTGAGTTAATAAAGGCAGGAGAACAATGGACTTGCAGTTTGCCATTCTTCTCCAACTTTGCTAGGAAGACCTTAGCTGCGAGGCATCCTCTCCTGTACGTTAACAAACCTGTGCTCAGGAACTGAGTGTTTGAAAGTGTGAGAGGAGCTGCAGCTAGCCTGTCTCCATCTGTGCGTTCTCCCCTTGCTCCTGTGAAAGCTCAGCATGGGCCTCACTCTCAGGAGGACGTGGGTGCTGTAAAGTCTAGGACTTCTCAGGATGGCAGCACAGAGGACAACTGTGCATAAGTAAGTTGCTTCAGAGCCCACAGGTGGAAAGGAGTAATCATTCAATCACCTTTAGAATCTCTGTCGCGTTGGAAGAACCTATCCATATGCTGGGGAGTGACAACGTGTGTCAGAGTGGGGCTGTGAGTTAGAGGAGGGGTCAGGGCAAAGGAAGCCAGAGCTTAGGAAACTATGATAAACACACTTGTACTTGAACGTGCAAATGAGGTTTCCTCGGGCTGTTCAAAGCTGTCTCCATTTTGTTTCACACAGTACAAGCAAATGACAGGTGGCAACAGCTCAGACAACAGAACAAAGACACCAAACTAATTCTGTGTGCTTGTTGCAAAGAATAAACTACAGGGTTTCGCTACTCTCATTCAGAAGAAAGTGTGTTTCTGGAGTCAAGATGGGTTTGACCCAGTTTGCTCTTAGATAATTTTACTGATGATTTGGGTTTTACAAAGGAGCAGCACCCCCAACCCAAGTTTTGAAGAGCCATTTAGGTAGCTAAATTTGTGCATGTGAGCTCTTGGGAAAGAAAACGGACAGTGGAGGCTGAGAGCGACCAGAGGCTCAGCTTAGGCTTCTCAGCTCAGGGAACCAGGCAAGCATTTCAGTAATTCTTTCAGCCTTCTTTCATAACAAAGTGTGGGCATGGGTATTTGCTAAAACTGAGTGTTCTAGTGGGAGAGTCACCACAAGCTCCTTGGCTCATCTCAGACAGAAAGCACCGAGATGCCAAAGGGAAAGGACCTAGAATGTCTCATTCAGGGACCCTTGAGTGAGAGAACCATGCAGACTGTCTGATTTTACACGACAGCTCTGCCTGTCTGAGCCCATGTCCTACTCCACTTACCTCATTTGTAAAATGAAAAGTTCACATTCTCCAAATTCTTCTCAACACCTAGAACTTATAATTTTGGGATTCATTAAGTATGGACTAACACTTTTTATTTTCAGTGAATCTAAAAGGATTCGGAAATTTAGCCAGTTCAACCTGACAGATAAAAGTTATTCATTCCTTTCCAAATATGCTCTATCTCCAGTCCTTTGCTTAAGTCTGTATTTCTCAAAAGTGCAGTCCTGTGTCCAAGCCGCCAGCATCACTGGAACTGTTAATTCTTGCCATCCCCAAACTTACGGAATTAGAAGCCCTGGAAGCTCTCGTGTGATCTGAATGCTCCTTCAGACCCCAGACCACTTGCCTGTGTTGGCCTGTGTGCTGGAATTACCATTTTTGAGGTTTATTTGAGACCTCACTTAAACTTTACTTTCTTGAAGAAGATGTTCCAGGACCTCCTAAATAAGATTAAATTCTCCTTTTCCTGCAGTTTCAGAGTATCTCCATTTTGCCATTGTCACAGAACGTGCTGTAATTTCCATACGCCTGCCATGCATGTCTGCATGAGTCCATCTTTGTCCAGTGCGTGGAGCCTGCCAAGGTATGGTAGGCAGTCCCTGAAGTGGCTCCTCAGATCCCATCTGCTGCTATCCACAGTCTGCATGTCCCCCCCCCCCCCCCGAATGTGGTGGGTGTTATTGATGGGATTTCAATTATAAAAAGACTGGCTCCAATCTTGGTCTTGCGCCATTGTTCTCTCTGTATGTGTTCTGCGTTTGTCCTTCCTTTCCCCCTCTCTCCACCTCTGCATCTCTCTCCCCAGCCACCAGATAGGTCAGCCCAGGCTATCCTGCTACACAGAGCTGGGTCTGAGGCTATGTGGAGAGGATGGAGGCCGTTCTGGGTGAGAGTGCTTTCAGGGAGCTTCTTGGTGGATGCCCCCACAGGTGATCCTCAAAATGACCACAGCTTCTGTGACATCTGATATCAGCAGCCATGGGAGTGACCCTGAGCTGGAACCACCCAGTGAAATCTGTTTCTCCATTCCTGAGCAACAGAAGCTATAAGATATGTGTGCTTATTGCTTTAGGTTGCTAAACTGGGGGGTAATCTTGTCCCTGAGACTCGAACCTAACACCTACAAGTTAAAGAGGAGAGCTTTATTTTGGCTCACATTTCAGTTCATAGTTGGCTTCTCCAAGGCAGCCCCAAATGGCAGAGGGGCATAGCCCGGGAGAGGCTGCCCATGGCAGGAAGCAGAGAGAGGGGGGCTGGGGAGCAAGAGCCAGGGCGGCAGACATAGCCTGCCCAACCACAGTTCCAGTAACTGCCTCTGTGGACCAGCCCCACCTCCTAATGCCAAGCCAGCCATAGTGCCCAATCCCTCCGAGTGCCTGAGGCCTTGGGAGGACTTCTGTGTACAAACCATGACATGCAGTGAGAGAGAGAGAGAGACAGAGACAGAGACAGTGACAGAGAGAGACAGAGAGAAGAGAAAGAAAAAGAAAGAAAAAGAAAAGAAATCAACTAAATAAGACAACAGTAGAAAGAAAAAAAATCTCAAAAAAGAAAGCCCTGTGTTTAAGAAATGAGAAAATTAAAATGAAAAGAAAAATTCTTGTACTTATACCAAATGAATCATATTATATCAGGTGCCACCCAAGCCAAGAAATTTTGCAAGGAAAGGGCAAACAGGATGGCTTGAAATTAAAGTCTTCATCCTCTAGCCAGCCAAACTCTCCCAGAGGTCCATCTCTGTTACACCCCAGTTCACTGTTCTTTCTTTTTAGAAGATTGGACAGCTAGGCACACAGTGCTTGCCTGTTCTTACACTCCACACTCATTGTCCATGTTCCTAACAGAAGCTGATCATAAGACTGTTGGATTATTGGCACAGTGTTCAGTGGTACTTAATTTCTAGGTTTTGGAGGGATGTATTCACTGTAGGCTCCAGGGAGGATATGCGGAAAAAATTATGGGAGAATAGAAAGGGGGGCACAGAATCAGAGAAGGAGAAATGTGGTAAGTTTGAGGCAACTGTTGATGAGGGTTCTTCATTTTTCCCTTTGCATTTCTCCACAGTTTCAGTTCTTAAACTTATGAAATAGAAGGCTTTTTATGTTACCGTTTGTAAAGGCTTGGGCCCAGGCACCAAAATAAGTATCTCCAACAAACTAGAGAAAAACTAGAAGTTCCACAGTGTCGTGAGGAGCCCCCCATTTGAGGACAAAGTGAGGACCGTAGACTGGTTTTAGTGGGACAAGTATCCGGATGACTGTCTGCGTCTTTCCCCCTCTGCACTTCCATGGCAGAGACACCTTTTGGTTTGGTTTTGTGCTAAGAACTGAGCCCAGCCCAGGGCCTCAAGCATGCAAGCATGTGCTCTACCACTGAGCTACATCAGCAGCCGGACCTTTTTTTAAAAAAAAAACAAACTTAATTGACAAATAAAGATTGTATATATTTATAGTATATAATTTAATGTTTTGGAACTACATGTCTCTTCCTCACAAAATCCTAACAATTATGTTTTCTAGTTGTCAGCAACAGTGCCTTGAATAGTCCTCTAAAAAGGAAGAACAGTGAACTGGGGTGTCACGGAGATGGACCCCGCGAGAGTTCGGCTGGCTAGAGGATGAAGGCTTTAGTTTCAAGCCGTCCTGTTTGCACTTTCCTTGCAAAAAACCTTGGCTTGTGTGGCACCTGATATAATATGATTCATTTAGTATAGGTACAAGAATTTTTCTTTTCATTTTAATTTTCTCGTTTCCTAAACACGGGACTTTCTTTTCGAGATTTTTTTCTTTGTACTCTTGGTGTCCTATTTAATTGATTTCTTCTCTTTTCCTTTGTTTCTCTCTCTCTCCCTCTTTCTTTCTTTCTTTCTTTCTTTCTTTCTTTCTTTCTTTCTTTCTTCATTTTTTGGTTTTTGATACAGGGTCTCACTATATAGTCCAGCTTGACCTTGAACTCACAGTGGTCCTTCTGCCGCAGCCTCCCAAGTGCTGGGATTACAGGTGTGTGCCACCATGCCCAACTTTTGTTTTCATTTTTAAGAATAAAAAGTTATTTTGGAGAAGAGTTCAATTCAGTTTGAAGATATAGTGTGGCTATTATGTTAAGTAAAGTGAAAGGAAATGATATAACTGTGATTTGAAGGCACAGTGCCTCAGAATACATTTCAGACACAGTCGCTTCTTACTGTGATCTGAGCATGCTTTTTTGCATTTGTTGGAGTTTGAAGTTGTTGCTCACAGAAACTGACCTCGTGGGAGAGCTCCCCTAGGCTCTGTGTTCTGCGGTTGCTTCTTCTTTTCTGCACATCTTGGCCTCACTTTCCCTAGGGGACATTCTGCCTGAACTGCACTGGGGAGACCTGGCCAGTTCCCCTCATCCCTTCCCTGACTCCAGCAGAGGGGGCTCGCCTTCTGCTGTGAGCGGATGAGAGTGTGTTAGCAGATGCAGTAGACGCTCACATGGTTGGCTTCTCTCAAGTTCTCGGTGGACTCTGAGTTACTCCACATCGCTGTGGGTGGGAATTAGGGTAGATAATTCCTGTTCTTCCCTCTGATACATGGGAGATGCATTCTAAGACCCAGAGGGAGTCTCAAACTGCAGTTAGTATCACTCCCCCTACTGCATATACTGTGTCTTTCCTTGTACATACATAGGATAAAGCTTAATTTACAAACTAGGGACAGTAATATTAAAAGAATAACATAAAGTAGGGTAATTATAACAAGACACTGTAGCAAAAATTATGTCAGTGTGTTCTTTCCCAAAACATCCTAATTCCTCCTTGGGTTGTAGTGCTTGGGACCACAGCTGAAGCCGTGGAAAGCAAAATCACAACCAAGGGGAAGCACTGTGTTGTTCAGCAAGTCTGTGTCACCCTGGGTGCCTACCTACGTGTACCTTTTGAGGGAGGGATTAAAAACCAATATTGGCCTCTGGTCTAAGTAGTGACTGCTAAACATGTTTGCCAGATGTGAAATAATATCTAGATCCCTCTCCCACTCTTGTGTCCATGTCTCCTGTGGTGCAGCAATCAAAATTCCAAGCACAACCAACACTCTCCTCACTGGCATCTGCTGAGGGCTCATTCTAGCTCCTCCACCTGCTTGTTCTGACCTCTACCCCCAGTTTCCAGTTTTCTCTGCTGTCCAAACTCGCTGCATTTGGTCTTGGAAATTCTAAGACGATTCTCCTCTTCTCCGTTACAGACTTTTTCCTGCTTGAGGAATGGCTGAGGTGAGCAGACAGCCAAGTGCAGTGGCCACGGTGACAGCAGGCAAAGGGCCAGTGCTGCCAGCCTGGGCTCCTCCTTCCGTTTATCGTCTTGTTGAGTGGAAGACATTTGCCAGGAGGAAAACCCACACATTCCAGGTATAATTGATAGGGTGCTGTCAAGCAGATGGTATAAGTGGTTTATTTTGAAGGAGGTTATTACTGGCCACAAAACTACAAGTCAGCCATTTGCAGGGAACCCTTATAAAGGAAGCCCCTGTTTATGGCGTCCACTCTCAAAAGCATGGGACAGAGGTCTTACTGTACTTCTGCACCCAGCCACATTTAATCCCTTCATAAGACCCCTTTGTATGAGAGGCCACAGGAGAGGAAACTAACATAGCACATTGCAAACAGCTTTGAAGAATGTCTTCTATAAAGTCGTGCAGTTCTGAGAACAAAATGGGGTCCCTCACAGTGTTATGACTTGAGGTCTCCAGTGTGAGAAGTTTCCAGCAAGTTATGATATGAAAAGCCTGAGGTTTTACTCTCACTAAGCCGTGGCAGACGAAAGCCATTAAACTATTTATTCACTTAGCCTCCTCCTGTAAATACAAGTACATTAGAGAGAAACAGGTCCAAGCTTGGGGAAATGAGTAGGTAACTCATCAAAGCCAGGCAACGAGAAGCTGAAAACTCACGATTACAGTAGGTGCGACATGAGCAACAGAGAGGGCGATGTGTCTCATGGGGAAGGAGATGCTCTGACCCAGGTGAATTTTAGATTTTCAATTTCTGGGGATGAGAATAAAGGTTTTAACTTTAAAAACTGACCTGCCAACTTTTTTGCTTTTTGTTTTGTATCTAGGACATTGAGAAAAAAATGACTATTATTTTCAACTTCATCATCTCATAACACAGAGGACAATAGGACAACATGACATTAAGAAATAAGGCAGAATCTCACAAAGAACTTTCTTGCTTGCTTGCTTGCTTTGATGGTGTTGAGGATCAGATCTAGGGCTTACATAATAGGCAAATGCTCTAAAATTAGGCTATATCTCTAAGATCTTTACTTTTCTAATTTTTTTTTTTTTTTTTTAATGTACTGGGGATTGACTCCAGGGCCTTCCTACTAAGCTACATTCTCAGCCCTTTTTAAGTTGAGATAGGGTCTTGCTAAGTTCCCCAAACTGGGCTTGAACTTGGCAATCCTCCTGCCTCAGCCTCCTGGATGCTAGGATTGCAGGTATGAGCCACCATGCCTGGCTAAGTATTATTTGTTACATTTGAGAAAATTCTCCCTATGTAAACGGTCACTATTCCTGAACTTTTTTCTGTTGCACAACAGGTCTGCAGGCATGTCTTCACTAGTGCCAGCGCAGCACCTGGCATTAGGACGTGGGTTTGAAGTCAAGTGGCCTGGGTTGTGGCCTGTGCCTGTCAGTTTGTGCACCCATCTAGTGTGGGCAGGAGTGACGCCTGCTCCACTGTCCTGTGAGCGGGTTGGTGACTGGGCAGCGGCAAGAGTGCAGCGCTGGGCAGCCTTGCTCAGCTCGGACACGCCCACCCTGGCCGCCAAGAAGGCAGAAGATGTAGGGAAAGTGGAAGTGTTCCCTGGGCTGGCTTCAGAGGAACACTTTTTTATCACTTTATAAGCAAATCATTTAGGGATAAAGAATGTAAATTGGAAGAAAAGTGAGTATCTCGAGAAAGTCTAGTGGCTGAAAGGAAAGTGAGTTCTTGAGGCACATACTGTCACCTCCAAGAAGAGGCGGAGTGGACAGGGACAGTCTGGACTCCGAGAGCCATGCTCCGTGATCAGCCAGGGACAGCTGGGTGCTCCCTGGACCCTTAGTAGCAGGAATACTTTTCCCACCATTTATTCTCCTATTCCCCCAACTTCCACCTAGAAACGGGTGCTCCCTCAGCTACCATCCTTTCCACTTGGCAAACTCCTATTCATCCTCCAAAGCATCATCTTTTTAAAAGGTGTAGTAGATTGATAACTGGTGGTCAACTTATAACCCTCAGCTGAACTGAATAACTGTGGTGCTGGGTGTGGGAGGCCCACCTGAGGACTGTTGCCAGCAGCATAAGAAGCAGACCTGGAGAAGAAGAAGCAGGCTTTTGGGAGCTGAGAGAGACTGTGGGGAGCTGGCTTTCCTCATGAACTTGGCTGTTTTCATCCTTCAAGGAGCTCGGGACCTCGCTGGCACTGAGAATGGCTTCAGTTCACTTTGGAGAACTCTGGTCCTCACTTTGAGCATAGCTGCCTCATTCCAGAGGGGAAGATGGTGCACTGCCAGCCTCCTGGAAAAGCTTGCTGCGTCGGCTTCCCTGATGGGAACTCAACCATCCTGATCATTGGAGGAGCTCGAGACCTCACTGTTGCCAAGGATGGCTGTGGTACCTTTTGGGGGAGCTCTGGTTCTTCTGAGCATCACTTCCTGGCTCCAGTGCAGATCCCTCAGCCTGCTAGCACAGATCTTTCTCCCTGCTGGCACAGACTTTGTAGATTCCACTACTGACCTTTGGGCCTTCCCAGGAGATCCGTGAAACAGGTCTGCATGAGATGTTGTCATGGGTTCTGGGCCTCCAGTTGGATTCATGGAGGCATTGTTATGAGCTCTGGGTATTCAGCTTAACTCATGTAGGACATTGTTGTGGGATCCAGGCCCTCAGCTGGATTCCTTGGTCTTAGTGTGTGGACAGATTCCCTGCCCTCTTTTGTATACTGTTCTTTGGGTGGCTTATAAATAATCATATGAAGTATGTGTCCTGTATTATGTTGTTCCCCTTGCAAAAATAAGCACCAAACCAACACAAAAGGTTTCTTTTATCTGCCATTTTCTTAACTCTTCTACAGGAAATTGTTAATTTACAAAATTGTCTGTTTTTCTCATGAACCTGAGTTCTTAGGAAATAGTTACTGTCTTCTCGTGAAGCCTTACTCTGTACAGATCCGCACTGCGAGAAGCAGGCGGGTAACTGGAGTAGACACTGTGCAAATGCTGTGCATGTATGGAGGGCCGGCTTTAGGAGGACAGGGTGGGCAGGGTATTGTGCTGATCTGTGACCCCTGTTCATGCAGTGACATTCTAGCTCCTTCACTTACAATGTGGCTGTCTTTGACAGCAAGGTCTTTAGAGGTGACTGAGTCAGAATGAGCCCATGTTAGAGAGGCCTGGATCCAGTCTACCTGGTGTCCTTTATACCTGGTGTCCGGAGGAAACACTAGGAGATCAGGGCACACAGCGTGATGCCAGGGACTCACAGGATCAGGGAAAAGGCCACAGGATACAGTAAGAAGCAACCATCCATCTGCAAGGCCACCAAGAAGGGCAGCTCAGGAGAACCCGAAGTCTGGTGCCTGATCTTGAGCTTCTGACCCACAGAACTCTGAGAAGCTGCATTTCTGTGGTTTAAGTCACTTCGTCTGTGCTGTGTTGCTGTGGCAGCCTAGTAGACTGCTCTGCAGGGTGACGGAAGTGAGCCATTTCCAAGGGAAATGTCCATATATTTTTCAACTGATGTGAAAGGAGGACTTAAAGTGATGAAGTTATAGCCATCAACTAAATACTAATTAAGTATTTTATTGATTGGTTAACTAGATGCTGATCATTGTCAAAGCAGCTTACACTCATTATCATATTTAATTTATACAGTAATCCCAGGAGGCAGTACTGCCATCCCCTTTTTATAAATGAGGAAGTGAGGTTTGGAAGGGTTGAATAAACTCTCATAGATCACCCAGGCTCTGAACAGTGGCCCAGGACTTGTAATCGGTCTGGTTCCAAAGCTCAGGTGCATATTCTATCATTTTACCAGGTTACATCCAACCTAGAGAACGGTACCCTCAGAGCAGTTCAGAACACTGGCGTAGAATTTGAACAGTCTCTGAGGCATGTTTTCTCAAAAGCATTAAACTTCAAAGGAACATGACTTCAGAAATTTATGGATATATTATAGCTGAGATTCTGAAAGTTTGCTGATGAATGAAATTAAATATTTGGGAACTTGTGAAGACGTTTAGAGGGAGACAAAATTGATTTTGCAGTAGGCACTAACTCTGTAAAGCAAACAGTTACAAATGTAGGATTTGTAAAAACAAATTGTGGAAGTTTCTACTTGAAACACCCCCAATTAGTAATTTTCATGTAAAGAGTTGCCCCTCTATGAATCTAGCAGCAAATGAACAAATGCTCATTGGCACTGTCAACATTCTTTTATAAAGTACAAACAATGGGCTCAATTCCAGCTTTTTTCCACTTCAGTTCTTAGTTTCCTTTTTCCATCTCACAAAGTTAAACTTAATAAACAAGTAAAGAGGTGTAGTTTTCTCACTAGGAATTTCTTCAGCAAAGCCACATTAAAAAGCTTTTAAATCTGTTTTTATTAATAAAAACACACTGCTTAATTACTATCTTTTGCTGATTCAAAAGTTTAGGAGGACTCTATTAACTGAAAATTCAATGCCATTTAGAAAATAAACCACAACAAAATCTTGGGTGGGAAGAATAGAATGCTTTGTGACAAAACATTTTGCTTAGACCTCTGCTCAGCCCTTTAGTGTTTTCTGCCATTTTTAAAGACCAGGTTTATGTCAACCTTTGCTTCCACATTATCTATAGTTCCTAGCTCTGGTTGAATTGGACTGAATCTCACCTTCTTGGAATTGGCCCCCATTATTGATCAGTTTCCCTCAAGTCAGTTCTACCTCTGCTTTTGGAATGGCTGAGGAGAATCTCCCTTCCAGATTTTTTTGACCTAGATTGTTCTTAGCATTTTTCATGTACAGCCCTGCCTTAAATTCCCTTCCACAAGCCAAGAGTCTGACTGGCCTTAAATCTGTATTTAATATTTAATATGACAAAACGCAATTTTAACCTTTATAGGCAAAAGATTTCTTTTTATCCTCTCTTGTCCTGATTGCTTTGGAGGAAAATATTAATTAATTAATTGTAAGAAGAAGGGTACTGCCTATAATTATGTGGTCTGTGTAAAAAAAAAAGGCTAGCTCAAGTGCAAGAATAGAGCTTCTTTTATAAAACAAGAACAGACTTGGATGAGTAAAAGCAACAATGGGAAGTGGACCAGAGAAGGAAACCAACCCAGATGTCACCACCTTTTATTATGAAAGCAACAATAGCATGAAATCCCTTGTAAAAAAAATCAGAAATAACCTACCCTTATTCTCAGTTACAACTCATTATTGGTCCCTGGTTGAACTTTAGAAAGATTTAAGCTGAAAGAAACAAAATGCTCAGTGTTATGGTTTGTGTCTGGGTGTCCCCCGAAAGCCTCATGCGGTCATGGGGCAGGCTTTTAGAGTTTGATTGATTATGGGTGTGAGAGCTACACCCGCCCTGGGGTGGTTAGTTTGCATATGTAAGGGAGAGGAAGAGGCTGTTTGTGGCCATTCTCCCTCTTGTGCTTGTTGCTTTTGGTGTGTTCTGCCGCCATGAGCTGTAGCCCTCTGCCATGTGCCGCTCTGCCTTGTAACCTGCCAAGTATGGACTAAAACCTCTACAAACTGTAAGTGAAATAAACCTTTCCTTCCTTCATTTTGGGTGTCAGGTATTTTGTCCCAGCAACGAGAGAAAAGTAACCAAGACACTCAGAATACACCAACCAAATTCTCCCTAATTTAATGATTGGAAAAGAAGAGGATCAGTAGAAAGTTAGTTGTAGTCTCAGATTTTTAAAAGACAAAAATCTATTAAAAGGCTACATACTGTCACACGGAATGGGCCAAGAAATAACACTGACTCCTTTCAACAGAATGGGGTAAATATTTGACCTCCAGTGTCATATTGGTTAGTGTGTAGTCTAGACCTCAGAGGACTTGCTTTCTCATTGGCTCTCTAGTCTCCCTTGGTTGCTTGGGAGAGACTGATAATTTATTCTTTCCTTAACTCAGTGAAGTTCAATTCTTGGTTGTTCAGTGGGTGAAACAAAAGTGATTTCATTCTTTGATCATTTAATTCATGTGATTTGCAAATCAGCAACTAAGAATAATTTCTGGATTCATTATTAACTCTCAGAAAATATTTTTACCAATAGCCTTCAGAGCCAATATCCTTCCTTTATTTAATTCTGGAAAGATTAAGATGTAGTTGGTATACATCCACAAATGTCCCATAAAATCAGTGTTGAGTGCAGTTACACCAATATTGCTTGAATTCATGTAATTCCCTATCAGAATGGCAACAAACTCCCCTGTGTTACATTACTCATTTGGTAGCTATGTGAGAAGAAGCAGCACAGATGGCATTTCTGAGAATGGCATCAAAGCATTTAAAATGCTGGTTGGCGACATAGCACATATTTATATATGAGTGGAAAGCCATCCTTTGGCTGTATTAGTACTGCAAAAATAAACACACTTGGGTCTTGATGAAAAGTTTAAAGTTCTCATCAGCTTGCTCCCTTTGCATACCAGGTAGGAGAAGACACGCTATTTATCAGTGAACTGCATTTGTTAAACACCCACGCTGTGTTCAGCACCGGGACTATGGAACCTTAGCAAGGAAGACAGTCAGGGACTCCACAGCTGCCTGGAGGAGGAGAAGTGTGGATAAGCAAGCAGGGCCGGAGACTTAGGAACACACAGGGCTCGGCATCTGTGCGCAAACATGGGCGGAACCAGAAGATGCAGCATGGAGGCTGGTCGGACGCAGCAGCTGGGACAAGGAGCATCTGGTTTTGTCAGACCTGTGCTGGGTTTTGAATGACTTTATGTCCCATTTCGACGATTCATGTGCACTCATGAATGGAATTTTTCGTTTCCTTTTTGGTATGTCTAGGAGGGCTCTACAGAATGGAAGGGAAGGAAGCACATTTGAAGTGAGAGAAAGATACCTACATGATTTTCGAGCTGTGGCCCAGACCAGCAGCAGTGTTGGCCCCTGGAGCTGTGGGAAATGCACATGGGCTGACCCAGCCCGGAGCTCCTGGGTCCGGGGCTGTGGCAGGCAAGGGCCCAGCACTCTGTGTTTGGGCAAGCCCACAGGGGTTCTGATCCCATTCCTCTGAGGCGTTGCCTGTAGGAGATGGCTCAGTTTGAGCTGGAACAGCAGTCCTTCCAGCGAGGGTCCACAGGTGGCATCTGTGAGAAAAAAGCAGCAGGCCAGGAGGGGGCAGCTAGTGAGGCCTCCAGCTTGCTCCTGGGTATTGGAAGAGGCTGTCAGGAAGGGGTTGCCCACTGTGCCCCAGGGCCAGCATTCAGTCCTCAGCCAGGGAGAAGAGGCTGCCCTGCACCCTCTAAAATGATCTGTCAGAGCTGTACACCCACTTCATGTATTACTAGGAGTCTAACTTCTGCACTTCGTGACTTTTATGAGCTTGTTGAGTGGTATAATTCCAAAAGGCTTTTAAATGTAATTTCCTTTGCTTTTAAGGGAAAGATGAGCTAATAGGAAGGGTGTGTACAGGAGATGGGTAGCTGGTAGGGAGGTGGTAAAAATAGGAAAACTATTTTCAAGAGGAATAAAGCTTTGGCAAAATTGGTTGGTTTTTTCGAAACGTGGTTTTGCTTTGTTATTCAGGCAGATCTCAAACTTGGTCCAAACAATTCTCCTGCTTCAGCTGCCCCTGTAACTGGGGTTTCAGGCAGTGGGTGCCACCTGGCTAGCAGTTATTCTTTGAAGGCATTGTTGTAAATCCTGTACACCCAGGTTGGACTGCATTAGAATACATTGATAATAAAAGTTAATATATGTATCACTCTTACTTCCAGGCATGTTCTGAAGCACTTACATATATGAATTCATTAAGCAACCACATGTGAGGTAGGACCTACTATTGTCCCCAAGTTAAGTGAGGAAAGTGTAGCGGAGAATGGTTAATAAATTTGCTCAAAGTCACACAGCCAGAGCTAGGAACAGAACTCAGGTTTTTGGGGGGCTGCAGTTTATCTATTACTACTGCAAGAATTGCAAGAATAGAAATACTCAAGAACAACTATTTCTATTGGGAAAAAGTGGCTCATGGTTCTACATTGTTCAGTGTCTGAATACTGGGCTTCAGAGCCTGATGACTTTCTCATTTAATTTTCTGGTTGGGCAGCAGAATATTTCCTGGATCCACCTGGTTCTTACAGAAGAGAGCTGAAGCTGACTTCTGGATAGGGTCAATCACAAAATATAAGGTTCACTGCCCAAACAGAGCTGGAAAAGACTGCAGTGATCTTTTCCCAGCCCAGAACAGGTTAGCTGGGGCTCAGCAGCACTTGTAGGTCTGGGGATTCATAAAATGCTTGGATCCCCCTCAAGTGGTGGAGGGAAGCTTCCTGGGAAAGAGGAGTCAGGACAGGAAAGGACACAGACAGTTTGTTGACATCATCTTGTCTTCTATGGGTTGGGCTTGTGATGAACAGTAGTCACCACGAGTGGTTAAAGAATATGGATTTTGGGGTCAGATACATCTGAGTTTGAGGCCCCACTCTTATCATCACTAGATGTGGAAACTTATTTCTATTCTTCAGTTTCCACAGTTACAACATGCAGCTCATATTAGCAGTTGCTTTAGTGTTATTGAGAGAATGAAACAAACACACTTAAGGTTTATAAACCAATCCTTGTATACAGCAAGCAGCGCATAAATGTTAGTTCTTCCTCCTGCTTATTGACCACCTGTTACATGCTTGTCCCTGTTTTATACGCTGCTGAGGACATGAGTGACCACTCTTTTTTTGTACCCCTTGACTTAGGTGCCTCTCTTCCTCCGTCTGTCTTGCGTTGCTGGCCACTGAACCTAGGGCTTCGTGCATGCTAGACAAGCGCTCTACCAGCGAGCTGCACTCTACCCTAAGTGTCTCTTGTTTTGCAGGTGAAGAAACTGAGTGTTAGTGGGATTCACTGACTCTACCCTTCCCAAGAGCAAGTGGCACAGCCAGGCTTCCACTGAGATGGGTCTGAGCCCACAGCTGGGCAGTGCTCCTATCCTCTCTCTGATAGATGATATACACCCCTGCTGGACTGAAATAATAGCCTACAGGGTCCTAGGAAAATGCTGCTGAGCTACTACTCAGTTCACACTGTGCAGGCTGACTTCGACAAACTTTCAATCACTAAGCACATGCTCTTTCCTGTACAGGTTGTCGTGTACGCTCCGCAGCACAAGAAATGCTGGAAGAGGCTGTGACTTGTTTGTCGTTTTCTGCCCATGTGAATGATAAGTGGTCTGAGTGACACGTAGACTTCCTCTTAGGACATAAGTGTAGACCAGCTGTCCCATTCTCTGATCTTTCTCACCTGTATCTGTGTTGTCACTGATACACTGACATCATGAGTACAGGCCCTCTGCTTATGGCATTCATGTGGAAGGATAGCTGGTCCAGACCAGCGACAAAATGTATATGAAGGCTCACTGCAGCCTCTGACCTCTGGCTGGAGAAGTACTCTGCCTTGGTTGCTGGCAGTGTTATTTCTAGTGCATCACTCAACCTCAAGCAGCTGTGCATTTAATTCTCTGTTCAGATAACAGGTTAGAATGTTTTAATTAAATTGATTTCCCTCCCTAGTAGTTAACATGTCTGATGAGGCCAGGCAGTTTTGGGGACCCCAAAATAGGTATCATAAATGTGTTGTGAGTGCCTGAAAGCCAAGGGATGTGAATATCTACATGACTTACTGCTATTTGCACAGTGAATCTCCTGACTTTATATAGTATTTACTTTGAAGGATGCTAAGAAAACAGAGAAACAAGAAACAGAATGCACAGTACCAGTGACTTCCACAAACCGAGAAATAGACTGTGTTGACTAAAGAGGAGTTAAGTTGAAACACGTAAGTTTGAGAACCTAATATTTTTGACCTATAAAAACAGTCTCTCTTGGGTAACAGTGGAATTGAAATTAGACAGTAAAAGAAAAGATTCAAGAATATCAGAATGGAGGCTCCCTCCTGCCCTCTGTGTGTTACTAAGACAGACGATAAAGTGTTAAAGGAAGAACATTTAGTAATATCTGTATTGGAGAGGAGCAGCAAGTTTTTGTAATTCAGGAAAGATGCATTTGATAGGATAGAATATTAGGTAAAAATATTAGCAGGGCAATTGATTTAAACCTTCTTGGAGCCCATTTTTTTCATCTGTCAATGGGGAGTTTTGCAATGGCTACTTCTGAGACTCTTCAAGGTGAAGAGCCTGAGAGTAATGGACACTGAAACGGGATTGGATATTGACTCCCTATGAGTTGAGATGCTCCAGACTAAATAGAAAATCTCTTTTAAGGATTTATGGAAAAGGAAGACCAATCTCCACATATACTTCAAAGGCCTGTTATGGCTCATGTCTAGGTGCCCCCCCAAAGCCTCATGCACTCAGGGGGGACTTTTCAGAGCTTGCTAGATCTAGAGTGTGATGCTGGGATAAAGGTGCCCCATCCTGGGTTTGGGTGGCACTGCCAAAAGGGCTGGTAGCCTGGATGGAATATAAAGGAACCGAGAGAAGGCAGCTGTGTCTGCTTGTTTGCCATGGACTAGTTCTCTGCAATGGCCCTCTGCCATGCTGCACTGCCCTGGAGCCAGCTAACCATGGACTGAAACCTCCACAAACTGTGAGCTGAAATAACCCTTTCCTCCTTTAACTTTGAGTATTGGATATTTCATCCCCGAAATGAGAAAAGTAACTAAGATAGCCTATTTAAATGTTGTTATGGTTTGTGTCTAGATGCCCCACCAAAGCATCATGTGGTCATGGGTGCGGGCTTCTAGAATTTATTATGATTGATTCACGGTCCAGTGCTGAGATTATGGGTGTGAGTGCTATACAGACCTAGGGTGGGCAGCCTGCATACAATATAAGAGCGGGAAAGAGCCTTGCTCTCTGCTGCCCCTCCCTTTTGCTCTTGTTGCTTTTGCTGTTTTCTGCCACTATGAACTGTTTCCCTGTGACATGGGCTACTCTGCCTTGGAGCCAACTGAGTATGGACTGAAACCTCCACAAACTGTAAGCTAAATAACCCTTTCCTTCCTTAATTTTGGGCATCAAGTATTTTGTCTCAGCAATGAGAAAAAAAGTAACCAAGACAAATGTACTATTCAACAAAAGCATTCCTAGGTTGCTGCCCCCAGGGACTTTAGTGGGGAGCAGGAGAACCCAAGAGTTCTCATGCCCATCATTGTACTACCAGTAGGAAAAAGTAGATGCATTTGTAGTTTGGACCACAAACCAGAGATGATTTTTGTTACCATCAGCCTTAAAAATAGTTTCCCTCTTGCAAGGTTGTGAGGGGAACAGAGCCACACCCTACCTTCTACATAGGGTGCCATGGGGGCTGGGAACAGAGGCAGCATGTCCCAGGGTGTCACCAAGCAGGGCAGGTTAGGGTTCTGTATTTTACAGAATGCACGAGAGAAAAACACACTCCTTAGCAATGTTATCACAATGCCTGTATTTTCAAGCAAATCCATCAACTCAGACTAAAGTTAGTTCTTCAAATTGTAATAAGATACCCATTAGCAAGTAAGTAGAATTTTTAAAATACCAGTAGTATTCCAGCCACTCCTCCAAGTGTCTTAAGTGCATTGTCTTTATGCTGTAAATGCTCTCAGCTCTGTGTCTTTTATACAGATGGTAAAACTGGGACATTATGGTATGTAAAGCTCAGTGGTCCACCTAGAAATGTAGGGAAAAGCTGTGTGTTGCAGGGAGAGGAGAAAGCAGCCAAAGGTCCCAGTTATTCTTTTATTTGGGAATAGTGAGAGAAGCTGGGTATGTCTATCACAGTCGACTCATTCAATGGCACTATCTACCATTTAATTAAATATGTCTCTCTCACACACATACACACAGTGCCCATTTGCAACTACTGTTTGTTGTAATCATAAGCGCTGACAGAATGAGTCTCTCTGAGTAGGGACAGAGGTACTTTATGGTGCTATTGGCTGCACCTGACCTTGTAGTATATGTGGGGGGCTGGGTGTGGTACCTATTTGGTCAAGATCCCCACTCTACCCTCACCTACTGTGTGACCCAAGTACACTTCCTCATGTGGCCCATGTGCAAAATAAGTTTGACAATCCAGCTTCACAGAGGTGCTGGGAGATTTAAATGAGACCTTATGTCTAAAGCAAGTAGCACAATGCCTAGCACATAGTAAATGCTTAACAGTGACTAAAATAGTGATTTTGAGAGTCACCTAACAAAAGAAACTGTGTCTTTTCACAGTCCTCACTCTGCTGAGTTTCATTGGGGTGTGACACTCTATAAACTTGCTCCCAAGGCTCTGCAGTAGACTCAACAAGTAGAAAGATATTTAAAGTAATGAACTTGGTCATCATCTCACCAATTTTATGAGCCAGACCAACAGGATGTGCCCCGATAAAGGAGTGAAGTGGCAGAGGCAGCACCTCCCAGCTCCGATTTCTGGCGGCTGTTCTTCCCCTAAGACTCCTCCCAAACTTCCCGTTAGCTCCTTTGCCTTTTCCATTTCTGAGCTCACAGTCAGAGTTATGTGCATTTTTATTCCCAGTGTTCTCATCTGTTGATTTTTTCATCTACTAAAAAGTAATGAGCTTAAGAAAAGTTCAATTAAAATGAAGCATAAATATTTTCTTTCTTACCATGTCATTAAAAACTCTCTCCCCACTCCCCAAGGTTGCTGGGCACCCATCCAAAGGCAACTTTTCCCCTGCTGGCCCGCAGCGCTTCAAGCACAGGAGAAACAGATTTGCTTAGTCTGTCTCGACAGGATCCTCACATGGGGAGAAGAGTGGAGGTTTCAAAGGACCGGAAAACCGTGCAAAGCAGAAAAGTCAACAAAGGAGGAAAAGACAAAGAATAAAAACCAAGGGAGAGAACGGACAGTGATGTTATAGAATAAGCCTAGAGTGGATAATTCTTGGAAGATGCGTTTGACCTTGGGTTTTGGTACTGAAGGAAAACAAAGTTCATTGTTAAATAGTGGTGGCCTCCAGAAGAGAGACCAGTGCAACACTATTCCTGTTAATTTCTGGTCAATTGAAATATTATTCAACACAACTGGCACTTCACATTTATGTTATCAAGTGATAAGTCATCTTCATCTGCAGCTAACAATATTGATGGAGCAACAGTATGTACTATGAAGTTAACAGGGATGAGAATCTTTACTCCTTAAAAGTACCATATGAACTAAAGACAATACAATCCCGATTTTAAAGACAGGATACCTGAGTTTTAGGGAGGTTACCACTAGTAGATGATTGAATCAAGTCCCAGCAGTCAGATCCCAAAGTCTGTGCACTCTCACATTCTACAGTATAAAACACTCCAGGTATCTGCGCACCTTCTCAGACTTTTCCTTCCTAGAATGCTTCTCGCTGCTCTGTCCTTCTCTTTCTCACTCTCTTTGTCTGCTGCCTTTTCTCTTCACATGGATTTTGCTCAGAGTGTCAGCTTCTGTTCCCTAAGCAGGGTTAACTGTGGTTCTGTTTTGCCTCATGCAACTCTATTTCCTGCCGCAGAGCTGATGCATTCCCACCAGTTTCTCTAATCATGGTTAGGCCAGTGAAATCAGTCATCACAGGAAACTCAAACAGAGGGAACTGCTCCATCTAGAGTTCTTTTTTGCAAATAAGTTATTTGCTACTTCCATGTAGTACCCTTCCTCCCTTCTAGCCTTCCCCTGAAGACTTTGCCTTGTTTGAACATTACATTATGTATTCCAGATTGGGCCCAAAGCAGTGCCAGCTCTGGTGGCCAGCTCAGTGAGTGGCTTCCTGCAACGTTCCAGAAAGTGGCATCTTCCTGGTCATCTTCTCTTTTCTAAACAATGTACCTCTTTTTCAGTCCTTCTTCCCAAGGAAATGCACGCTTTCTCCTCCTCCTCCTCCTGTCCTTCTCCTTCTCTTCCTCCTCTTCTTCTGTTCCTCTTCCTCCTTCTCTTCCTCTTCCTCTTTCTCCTTCTCCTTCTGCTCCTCCTCCTCCTCTTCTTCCTTTTCCTCTTCCTCCTCTTTCTCCTTCTCCTCCTCCTCTTCCTCCTCTCTCTCCTTTACTTCTTCTTTCCTTTCTTCCTCCCCATATCCCTTCTTCTCTTTCTCCTTCCCATACTCTTAGCTCTCATTGTTTCATCTGATCCTTAAGCTTCATCAATGTCCTGTTCTTTAACAAAACAAAACAAAAACAAAAAATGGAGGTGAAGGTGGACAGTGATTCACAACATGCCTGTTGTAATCAGCACATCTTTATATTCATGCAGAAACATTTCATCTTAAAAAGGCAGAGATGCAGCTGAAATCCAGGTAAGAATGTTTCTGACCTTCATCTCTTGAGTGATTGACACATTTGTAGAGAGGATAAAGCGTGTTCTATTTTCAAAGTCAAATTCCAAATAAAATCTCTGACACTTAAAAGCACTGGTGGCTGAAAACAACCGAACAAATACTTCCCAGGACAGACTGGCTTTTTGTGGTATATGTACTCAGAATATCTCTCCAGTTATAGGTATTTTACATGTGTAGCTGTGTAATTTTGAGTAGTTAATTTCTATATGGCTCAGTATTTAGATATTTGAAATAAGGATAATAAAAACAATGGTTGTGAATAATACCTATCATTGAACATTAAATATGTGAGACCCATTGTCATTTACTAAAAATTCTTGACCTTATTCTTATTTTAGTAGCAACAATTTGCCACTGACAATGTATTCCTCATCCTTCTTTCTAAATATGTTTATTTAGTACCTAATATGTGCCAGACAGTGTGCTAAGCTCTAGGATACAGCAGTAAGCACAGACAAGAGTCCCCACCTATAAGGAGCAAGCAGTCTACTGAGGAGATCAGACAGAAGTCAAATAATTATAGAAGGCTGTGCAAACGCTGTGTGATACCCAGTGTGAAGGTTTGTGGTAGTGAGCTGGTGCATGATGTTGAAGGAATTAATAATACATGGCTACTTGGCCTGGCTGGGAAGCAGAGGAGCCTCTTCCAGGCTCCTTGGGGAGCTGAGATGAGTTAATATCTGATGGGAGAAGAGGATCACGCCTGGCAGGGAACCTGGGCAGCAAGGGCAGAGGGTGGGAAGGGAAGATGCAACACAAACAGGGTGCAGGTGGGAGGCAGACATGACGATGCAATTCAGATTGCTGATCTGGGCCAATTCAGCAATCTGATCTGATGTCTGTAGAGCAAGAGTTGGAGAACAATATGGCACTGTGTGTGTGTGTGTGTGTGTGTGTGTGTGTGTGTGTGCTAAAATTCTAGAAGTAGCATTTGAGTTTTGAAAGGTTACTTTGGCTGCAGTGCAAAACCATGCCTTGGTGAGGCTAACCATGACACTGAGAGATGAGCAAGATGCAGGAATCTGGACAAGGTGGCAACAGCATGGCCCACACTGGCTGTGGCCACAGTGACCGGTATGGATGGATGTAAGGGTGGGATGGGGCAGGGAGTGTTGGGACCATAGTGACTTCATTAGCCCTAATGAGGTGGAAGTTGCTTCCTTTTGCTTTCCTCCACTGTCCTCCACTGACGTGGGATCTTTCAAAGATTTGAAATGGACACTCTTGCCTCAGATGTATGAGCTACACTGCTTAGTTGTGCTGATTAGTCAAAATAAAAGAAGGAAGCTGACCTTCAACCCACATCTTTGTTTTGTTTTAGCTGCAGAAATCATTTTCAGTTCTGATTTTAGTAAGCAGTCCTTGTCACCTTATCCCATTGGTAGCTGCTTCCACTACTATATTTTCACTTGAACGTGATTCTCTCTGGCAGTAGAAAGTTCAGTACCAAGACCTGCAGCTGTGAAAACACTTGCTACTCTCCAGAACTATTAGTGCTCCTGGGAATAGAGTCACAGTGCCAACCACTCGCTGGTCCTGAAGTGACCCTGTTATTTTGGGAAGTGGTAAAGGAAATGATATTTTAAAAGCCCCACGTGGCACTCTCTCTGGGCACTGGAAAGTGTAAGTGATAAAGTGCTCACAATGCTTAAGGAACCAAATACAGAGACACACTGAATGTCTGTGTCAGCAGAATGCATCGGAGAAATGTCCCAGGACCCAGTCTTCCCCTCAGTTAAATCGTTAGACAGCAGAAGTGTTTAGTTTAGAAAAGCCATTCATCTGTCCCTGCTCCTGAATTGTTATTACAAACTAAACAATCTTCATGCAAATTTAAGAGCATCAGAAAATTACTGCTGGATTTTGAATTACTGTGATTGGAATCTGTTGAATTCATCTCTGTACCATAAGCATACCCACAATGCTTGTCCTGTAGTTGGTACTCAACAAATGTTTGGAGAGAAGATGCATCCATGTGTTCAGGGGTATTTACATGCTGTGGTGAGTTAAGCATTTTTTTTTTTTTTTGCCCCACTCCCTAGACATGGACACATCCTGTGATCCTTATTTATTTTGAACTTTATTTAGCTACGTGCTATTCCAAAATGAAATCAGAAATTATTTTGAGTATGGCTTTACATACAGAGACAGACACGCTGGCTGACCAGCTACAGATAATGATGCTCTCCCCTGAAGATGCCATTGCAACCTACAGTGCGCTGGAAGGAGGTTATTGGTGTGGGAGGAAGGGGAAGTAAGATAAAACTCAGAGCTTAATTTCTATACAGGCTCGCTATTTTAAAAATGAATTTCAAATGCATCTTGTGAGCCTGGCACAGGCATTGAGGAATTTAGCAGTGATTTATGATTTGCAGTTACCCCAGGCGTGGTCTGGCGGTCCCTCTCCTCGGAAACAGTGTGCCTGTCCCCTTGCCTGCTGCTCTGTTCCTCTCACTGCCGGTTCCCTGGTCAGAGCTGTGTTGCTTGTGCTTTGCCCCACTGGGATCCTCTCTTTACTGCCGCCCTTTCTTTGCTCCCATCTGGACTTCTGCTTGCTGGCTTGCTCTTCTTGCAGGCAGTTCTCCATTTTTGCTGCCCAACCAGAATCATTAGCATTACCCGAGAACTGATTATAAATTCTCCAGCCCCACCCTGGACCTAGTGAAGAAGGAATATTTTTGGTTGGGAACCAGCAATTATTATTTTTTTAATTTTGAGGGACCAAACCCATGCACAGTAGGCAAGCGCTCTACCACTGAGTCCTCGGTAATTACATTTTGACAAGCAAGTGATTTTGGTGTGATTCAAATTTGAGAATCACTGCCATATGTAAAGCTTAGTTCAAACTAATCACCCCTTTGTTCAACATCCTTCTTTCCTGTCTTCCTTCCCAACAATAGTCTAAACATGTATTTTTCATATCCTTCTATTCAGTGCCTTCAACAATTAAGCATTAGCTCCTACTTCCCTGACCCTGTACTGGTAGCCCACATTGCAATCTGAATGCATCAATAGCCCCTCCCTCTCCTCTCTTTTTGTAGAAGCCATTTCCTTCTTAGGAGCCCATTAAAAATTAATATTTACATAATCATATAGGGGGCTCTAAAGTCTACTGGCAAAGAAGGATTTATAGAGTAACACAGCAGCCCCCACCTCTCACCTCACTCTTTCTAATTCCCTCTATTTCCTTCCCCAGGAGAAACTGCCCTCACTGTTTCTATTTAAAATCTCCTTACAACTGCTTTTATTTATATTGCTAATATGCAGATATTCTTATTTCAAGACAATTTTTAAATTTGCTAACTAACTTTTCTGTTTATCCACTACTTCTGCAGTGTTTGATAAATTAGGATCAGTAAAGGTAAAGTTCGGTGGACACCCCATCGCCCCTCTGCACTTTTCCCAGTGCATCCTCAGATAAACCTAGAGTGTGGCCAGGCCCCTGGGGGAGGGGCCTGTGTGGGAACTCTGCTTCCTCCCCTCTGGAGTGCACCTCCGCTAGCGCGTGCCTCCCCTGTCCTGTTTTACAGTACCGTGTGTGTGTGTGTGTGTGTGTGTGTGTGTGTGTGCGCGCGCGCGCATGCACACCTCCCAAAACAACTAGGTGGTAAAAGCTCAGGAAGTGGGCCTGATTTCACTCAGCATCTTCCCAGGGCCAAGCATGGAGCTTGAAGCACAGGGCCTCTGAGTCAATGTGCTGAATTTAATAAAGTAAAATATTTGCCCAACTCTAAAGTGTGGTGTTGTTACATCAGCATTAGACACTCATCTTCCCCTTCCAATGTGGTTTACTGACATTCTGTGGAGAGTACTGAGCCTGCAGTGAGGGTACTTCAGCCAGATCAGTCTCCTTGGTGACCTTGAATAAGGTGCCTACCAGCTTCGCTTCCACTTCTCCATCAAAAAAAGAGCCATGATGACAGTATGTGCAGGCAGCAGTGCACCAGGGATCCAAGGCAACAGCACAGGCTGCAAGCATAAACTATTATGTTGACTCCTGTATTTAAACAAAAACCCTCACTTGTGGTTGCACATAGGATCTAAAGAACATGAAAAACATCTTTTAAAAGAAAACTTCATTGTTAGATTATCCAGGGGATTTTGCTCCCAGGATCAGCCTAAGAATTTTCAGGGGAAATTATATTCTCATTATCTGAAATTTGAAGCAAGAAAAGCCAAACATTCAGGACCATTTGCCTATTATTATGTGTTGATGAGAAATAAGCATTATTCACTTATGCCAATCTTTCACTTTGAAGGGACTTCAGCCTTTATCTTGATTTGATGTTTTAAAAATTAATGAAAGGCACGTATTCTAAGCCCTTGTCTGGCCGACCCACTAGAAGAGTGTGAGCTACCATTCTATCGAAACTAATTAAACCTTAAATGTATAACCAACTCTCAATTACGAAGGTTAATGGGACTACATGCATACATAATTATATCTTACATTTATACAGTGCTTTTAACTTCTTCAAAGCACTTTATACTGCATTGCATATATAAAACAGATGAATTTTTCTGGAAATCCACAAATAAGAAAGAAATCATAGAGTCAATAATTTCAATTTTGTACCTTTCCAAAGCTACTAGAACTAGTAAAATGACCTAATAGGACTTCTGTCACTACTCTCTTTCCCACCTCCTTCAACTGAAGGCAATGTGCACTGCAGGTGAGGACACTGCTGTCACTGAGGTCACATTCTTGCCTCTGAAGACAGAAAATAAGCAAAAGAACACAAACAAGGTAATCCCAGATAGCATGAAACTCTGCGGTGTAATAGTAAGGGCCTGGAGAGGGGTTGCTTTTGCAATGGAGCCAGTGAGGGTCTCCCCAGGGAAGGGGTAGAGCTGCCCTCTGCACAGAGAGGGCACTCAGAAGGCCTTCGGGCTGCAGTGGTGGGAGGAGTGGACCAGCCCAGTGTGCTGGGGCCCCAGGTCTGTGGTTATTAGCTCTATGCCTTTTGTCATTCCTCAGCTCTCCTGGGTCCCTGGCTGACTGCCTGCATGCTGGGCCTTGCTAATACTGATCACCTGGACAAGGGTGGCTGAGGATAACAGGTAGGTGTGAAGAGCTTTACAGATGGAGACACAATCACAGTAATAAGCCTTCACGTGAATCAGCCCTGGGCTGGGTGCCTTGGCCAATGCAGGAATCAACTCGGGGCTCTGGAGCGCAGCAGCACCACCCTTTCCATAGGACAAAGAAATGGGCTGATGTTGGTGTCTTCCCAGAGGTTAGCAATGAGGTCCCTGTCGGCCAGAGCTGGGTGCTAAGTGTGAAATAGGGGCGGACAGATGACGTCTCGGTCAGGACAGAGCTAAGGAGGGGACAGCTCAAAGCTGCCACTGGGTGCTCGCTGGGACTCTCGCCACTCGCTGCGGGGGTGCCCTGGACAGGACGCCCCGCCACCCAAAGCGCCAGCGGATGGACATTGCGATGGGAAGAGCTGGCTCGGCTGCGTCTCTGCGCCAGCCCCATCGGGCCGCTCGGCCAGCCGGTTAGCGTCTGGGGAGGACTGAGAGGCCGTGCCAAGGCCCTTGCTAGGAAGGGCACCACTGAAGTCATGGGAGGAGGTGAGCCTAGAAGAGCACCGTTGCTCTGCTTCCTTCCCAGAGAAACCTTCCAGGGTCCAGAGAGACTCCACCCACGCCCCCGCCACCTGGATGCTGAGACACCAGGCAGTCCTCTAGCTGTTCCGGTACCCAGTCCATAAGACTCTTCTCAAGATGTGACAGTAACAAAAGTGTAAAAAGTCTTTTCCTGCGAGTCCACCACCTCTTTGATATTAACATTTATGTGCCCAAACATCCCCATTCTTTCCTACCTCCCACTCCACACCAACAATCACATTATATGACCATATGGACACACACACGCACACGCACACCTGCTGCTAGGGCCCAGCTCAGCTATTACAAACTACCAGTAAGGTGTGGGCTATGTAGCAGAACATTTAAAAATATTCCATTTTTGAGTTTTACCTAGTCTTTCAGCTTCCTACACCAAGGAGACAATATGATGTTTACCCATCTGGGTCCGATTTATTTCACTTAGGAGTACGATCTCTAGTTGCATCCATTTTCCTACAAAAGCCTTGAGATTATCTTT
>NW_004955530.1:1734943-1793404 GCF_000276665.1 Chinchilla lanigera | reverse complement strand
TACCACATCTTTTTTATCCATTCCTCAGTGGATGGGCATCTGTGTTGTTTCCAAGATTTAGCTATAACAAATTGTGCTGCTCTAAACATGGGTGCACATATATCATGTGGTATGATGTCTTTAATTGTTCTGGGAAAATATCCAGAAGGAGAATAGCTGGGTTGAACAGCTGGTATAATAGATGATAGGAAAGGGAAAGAAAATGCTCAAAGGAAGGAATGACTGGGATGAGGGAAAGAAGGAAAAAGAAAGAAGGAATGCAAAATATAAATATATATATATATATGAATAGTTGCGATAACTGTATTGCTGATGTCTGATGGTGTATTGAAATGAACAGTGAACGATTACAATTTTTTATGTTCTGATCGACTTTGCATGCTTGTGTCTGGTGGTCTGAGCAACTGATTTGAAGGTAACAATATGCAATGGACTTACAATGGTGAGCTCCTACCATCTTGTCTAGTGAAACTCTGTATTATCTCTACTATTTTATCGAAGAATTATTTTCTTATTCCCTATAATGGTTTGAGCAGTCTTTCATTCTTACATCTGGTAATATGAGCAATGTAGTTGAGTGTAGTGATATATGTAACAACCACTATTGATTCTTATTATTTTGTCTTGAGATCCTGTATCACTTTGAATGTTCTTGCTTTGATTTGTTTATGTTTGTGATACTGGTATGCTGATACTGTTCTATTTCATTGTTTGTTTCTCATTTACTACTCTCTTTAAAATAAAAAAAAAAATATTCCATTTTCTCTGAAAAGCAGGAAGAGAAAGGAATGAAAAAGAAAAAATCCTTTAAGGCTGATGCCTGACCCTGGACTCTGCTCTTTGTGGACTGAGTGTTGCTTCCCGTGGCAAGACTGGGAGTGGAGATGCTCTCTGACTTGCTAATGGCCCCAGGGCCTTCTTCACTTTTTGAGGATGCATGGCTAAAAATTAGGGGAGAGGCTTTAAAAAGAATATGGTAAAATAATCCCAGGAAATTAGGAAATTATGGTCTAAATTGGGTTTTGGGAAGATAAAGATCCTTGAAAAAAATATAACTAACTTTAACCAGGTGGAATAATTTTAAGATATTAAATATTTTATAATACTCTACTTAAAATTCTTTGGGCTAGCATGCCACATGGAATATAGTAAGCTTTCTGCCTGTAAGTCAGGCTTGGTATTAATTTCAATCTTCCCATGCCTCAGAGTGCTCATACCTGAACTCGTTTGTATAAATCTACCATTTATTCAGGTGTCTTGTTCCCCTCAAATATTCAAAGAAAGAGTCTGAGTGAAAGTGTCCATGGGAGATATTGTCTTGCCTTACAAGTCAGTCTGGATTAGTTTGCTTCATAGCAGGCATGTCTAAAAACTTCCAGAGTTTATTTGGTGTTTTTAGTGCTATGGACTGTCAATAGGGTGGAAGGAAAATCTATAAAGACAGAAAATATGGACTGGGGTATACACCTTAGTGGTAGACTATTTGCCAGTGTGTGAAAGGCCCTGTATGTCCTCTGTAGGACCATAACATGAATTATAAAAAATTAAAAAGGAAGCACCTGCTCAGATCTCATGCTTTTAAATTAACTGATACCTAACAAAAAAGCCAGTATAGTTTGAAACCTCAAGGAATGGTTCCCACTCAGTCCTGCACCCTCCACTGCCCCTTGCTCACCCGCCTCCGGCCCTATCTTTGTGTCTGCTCTCGCTTGTGCTAGCGTCTCCTGACTTCCTCCTTGCCTCGGCCACAGCCTCTGGTCTGTTTCTCACTCTTTGGACTTAGTGACTTCCTGCTTTCACCTGTGCCATTCCTTTGAAAGAGGTTTATGTTTCTCTTCTGGCTCTGCTTTTGGCTTTGTAGAGTTTGGGCCATTTTAGCCAAGTTTTTACCCCAGGATCTTTGCTTGGCTTTGACCTGCCTCCGTGGCATCCATGTGGGCTCGAGTCCCCCAGCCTGGGATGCTGGAGGGGATGAGAAGAACAGTTAAGTGATAAAATGGAACCCAACTTAAAGTGTGTGAGGAACAGAGGCTTTGCCTGTTATTGTTTCTGACCCCTCATTTCATGTTCTTCCTCTTTCTCTCCTGACTCTGATTTTTCAGTTTTTAAGTCTCAGCCTTCTAACTAGCCAATCCTCTCCTAGCACCCTGTCATAAGACTTAAGTGGGAGTAAGAACAGTGGTTCCCTTGGCCAAGTAAGCTCGGTAGCTAGGAGACATTGCTGAATCAGTAGTGTCTTACAGCGCTCATCGAAAGCTCTTTGGCCATACTAGCTGACAAACTGTTTGACTTGCCAGAGCAGTTAATAAGACAGTCAGTGTGTATCAGCCAAATGAATAGGTGAATATCAGCTCCTAAGTATATTCTAGCATTATAGCACCGTATTGGGTACTTTAAATGAAATAAAATGTAGGCTTGATTCGTGGCTTGACAAATGCATCTTCTCATACCTACTCACCAAAGACTATTTTGAAATGGCACAGAGAATCAAAATATGTTCGTTGTTTCTTGTGGAAAGCTAGAAGTAATCTCTTATTATAGAATAGTGTATTAGCAAAGCATTGGCTGCAGTAGTAGCAAAAACAACTAATGCATTATGGAAATTTCATGCTTGGTTACTATCAGTGGATTTTCTACATAGCGTCTTTATAGACAGTGAAGTGTATAAAGCAAGATGAAGGGAGCATTCATGGACACTTCACCTATATCAAGGAACAGAATTCTGACAGCATTCTCCAAGCCTCCATTCTGTCTGTTATAATAATCTGTGTATCAGTTTGTTTTCCATACTCTAATGAAATGCCTGAGGCTAGGTTGTTTTATAAAGAAAAGAAGCTTCTTCTTTTCTTCTAAAGAAGAAAAAACTTCTTTATAAAGAAGAAGTTCTACAAGTTCTAAGGTACAGATCAACCCTGATGAGGGCTGGATGGTGCTGGCATCGTCATGGCTGAGAACACATGGAAGGAAGAGTTCCTTCAGCCCAGAGGAAGCCAGACACAGCAGAGGGGCCAAGCTTGTGGCCTGATGGCAGGACCTTCCCCCAAGAGAAGGTCCTGTGACCTCCCAGTGTTCCCAGACAGAGGCCCACACCCTAAACAGGAACCCTTGGGGTCACATTCTAACTATATCACAACTACAGCAATCTTGAACTTACTCTTCTTCATAACTGTCAAACTCAAAGTAGGTTAAAAAAGACACAAACAATTGCTTGCACTTTCAATAGTGGACTTGAAAACTAGTTGTTTTTCTAAAACGCTAAGGTATTTTGAAGTGTACTGGTTAGTCCTGGGGATTGAGACATTTACTCTCTGATCCACTCTCGTGCTTGCTGACTGCCTGCCTTCCTACTCTTCAATACTTCGAATATCTCCTTCCCAAAGCTGGTGTTGGCCTTATACGTGCTTGCCCAGATTCAGTGCCACTGTTCCCTGATTTCTATCCACTTTGAAGAGTACTGATCATGACAAAATGGAGCTTGACATTCTGTGACCGTCACTGTAATTATCCCTAATTTGTACTTTGCTTCAAAAGGTCTCTTTCCCTGCCCCTACAGTCTGTACTTTCAACATGGTTCCTACAGCTTTAATTACACCTGACGATGAGCCACGGCAACCACAAAATCTATTTCATCACATACCACACCCAGATTACATAATCAGACATCACCTTCAAATATTTTGCTTTAAAAATTCCATTAATTAAAAATTTGCATTAATATCGTTCCCTAAAAGAGCTACAGTATTAGCAATGTTGTTGTTAGCTCTTCCTGTAATTATTTTTTATAATCCTTACAAATTGAAGCTGTGACAAATTATTGACCATTTGTTGAATTAGCTACCGAATTGGGGTAATATCTTTTCAACTGCTTTATACCAAGTAAACAGTCCAGCAAGTAAAGACTGAGGTGGAACTTGGGTGATGATCCCCATAGAAAGTGAAATCAGATGAGGTAGTGTTCAAAGGCACTACTAGTAGAAGGCTAAAGTTCAGAATACTGCCCATCCTCCCACCTTCCATGTTACTCAGCTAACCATTTCCCACCGTGAAGGGATCTCCCTGTGGGTCCCTGTGAGATAGGAGTTGGGGTAGCACTTGGTGATGGGTGTCACTGGAAGTGAAGGTCAAAGACAGAACTGAAAAACATCTCTATTTGTAAGAAATAATCAGGACTCTAAGTACAGCCGTTCTAAAGTTTATAACGTTGGTGCACTGCTATATAAAAATAATATTTTGTTGTTAATTTTGTTTTGCTTAGTCCAGGTTTCATATATTTCATAATGAATTAAATAGCAAGATCTATTTTAAATTCTCTTTGTACTGTATTTGTATACAGACCTTAGAGGGCTCTGGCAGGATCAACTGTATCATGTAGAGGTTGTGAAAAATAAGACTGGCAAAAAGTGTTAGGCTTGAGCATGAAAACCCCTTAAGTGCTTATGTTGTACTTTACCCTTCAGAAGTCACTTAGTGATTGGTTATTTATTTATTTATAATTGGGAGTGCCATGAAGAAAACCTTTCTTGAAATGAGGTCTTGCTTTGTAGTTTAGGCTGGCTTTGAACTCACTATGTAGTCCAAGCTGGTCTTGAATCTGCAGTGATCCTCCTGTCTCAGCCTCCCTAGTGCCAGTATTACAGACATGTACCAGTACATCCAGCTGTGGGGTGGTCTTGAACTTATGATAATCTGCCTCAGCCTCCTGAGTAGTGGAAGACTTTTTGATGGTTTCTAAGGGGATAAAGACTCTGGTAGGTAAACGAACAGGTAAGCTCATATGGCAGTAACTTGGGCTTTAGGAAATAAAATTGGATTAGGCCGGCAATGGTGGCAATGAATTGAAACCTGAAAGATAAAGGGAGAATTTGGCTTCTTTTTTTTTTTCATTTCAGCCTCTTGAACACAGTGCTGTTCAAACTTTCGGGTTTATTTCTTTTTCCATGTACACTCTCCTTCTTTCCTCATAATCTACTTCTCCTTTCCCATTTCTTCTTTTCTTTGCCTACTTTAAAGAAAATTCTCCTGTTGCTATCCTCTAGAAGATGATGTCTGAATCAGTTGTCAGGTATCAGATAGGACATGTGAGTGGAAATTTATTAACCATAGATTTACTAATTTACCAATTAGTATTACTTGTTACTTTTAAAAATTGACACCTACTAATCTTACACATATATGGAGTACAGTACGGTATTTCAGTACATAATGGTGCTACTTTAAAAAAACTTTTTCTTTAGTTAGAATAAAAGAAGAGGTATAGAAGGAGAAAAACAAGTAGAATGGACAAGGGAGAGATAGAGACTTTCATATATTCATTCATTCAAGAAATCCTGAGCTCCTGGAGAAAACGACAGAATTAAAGATACAAAAAAAGTTATTTTGCTGTAATCGCATTATATATCTTATCCTCTAGCACAGCAGGGTACAGTAGCGCTGCCAGAGTGGAGACCAAAGACTAAGTTGTGCTGAGGTCTCCTTGCCATCCTCTGTGCACACAGTGTTTATCATGTAAAAGTGGAGTCAAGCCACACAGGGTGGAGCGTGCCTGTAACCCCAGCACTTGGGAGGCAAAGGTAGAAGGACCATGAGTTCGAGGCCAGCCTGGGCTCCATAGTGAGACCCTTTCTAAAATGAAGAAAGAAAGGAAGAAATGAAGAATGGAAGGAAGGGAGGAACAGAAAAAGGAGAGAAAAGGAAGGAAGGAAGGAAGGAAGGAAGGAAAACAGGAGGAAAGAAAAGAAAAGAGAAAAAAAGAAAAGAAAAAAAGATGAAGTCTAACTGTTTACCTGTTGAATCTGGGCTGATGTAGTAACTCAGCAAATACCATGCTGCGGAGGAGAGTTCCTAGGATTTCTAAGGCTGTGGACATTGTAAAAGCTTGGTCTTTGGGAACGGTTACTCTTGGGATGCTCCTTTTGGGAGTCCAGTCACACGAGGAGGGGCCGGATGGCGTCCCCAGCTGGCAGCTGGATCCTCGCCCAGCCGTGTGAGCTGGCCCTCTTGGCTTCCAGTCCAGCTGAGCCTTTTGATGATGGTAGCCCTGGCTGGCAGTTGACTGCCTTTCCCAAGAGACCCCAAGCAACAATCCCAGTCAGCCTACAGAATAATAAGAGCTATGTATAAATTACTATTGTAAGTCACTATGTGCTTTGGTGAAACTTCTTATATAGCAGTAGATAACTAGAACATTTTTATCCAGTATAAGACCTAAAGAATGCATAAACTTCATTAAATATTGGAAAGATATATAATGCTACCAAGAATGCATTATTACCTTTTTGTGCATTATTTTTAAAAGATTACTTTGTACAGCCAGGCATGGTAGCACACACCTATCATTCTAACTGCTGGGAGGCTGAAACAAAAGGATTATTTGAGTTCAGGAGTTCAAAGGCAGTTGAGACACCTCCTCCCATGTGAAACAAAATCCTTGCTTGCTCATTAGCCATGAAACTGAAATATGAGTTGACCTATTCTTAATCAAAACTCTTAGGAAGAATTTAAGCAAATATTTTAAGCACTATAATATTTTGAATACTGATGAAGATAAAGTGATGTAAATGTGACACAAATAATTTATGTGTAATCAGAAGATGAGTTTAAATGTTGGTTCTGTCATTTATTATTGTGTGACCTAGGGCAAATTATTTAACATCTCTGATTTCTAATTTCCAGTGCTATCTCAAAAACATAGATATTCAATAAATATTAATTTCTTTCCTTCCTCTGAATCCTGCAATCGTAAGTGCAACCATGTTGAAGCTTAGCATGTTATCATCTGGCTTCCTAAAACTGAATCTTTTTATTATTTTCAAATATTTCCTCTTGATAAACATTTCATGGGCTTGCACAGTGCTGCGATCTGCCTTAGCTCACCTGTGGGCCAGCTTGTTCGGTAGGTTCCAGGGGCCCTTTCTGTTGCTAGAATCTCATGAAGGTGCTTCTGCAGTGACCTTCTTTGGTGTTCAAGGTCAGGACCCTGTTTCACTTCCTGGATGCATTCTCTACCTGAGTGCAAATGGTGCATATCGAATGAGAATTTTAATTCAGTTCATCATATGTTTATGTATTTAAATTTAAGAGTCAAATTGATATAATTGGTAACATTACCCATTTGCTTTGATTTGAGATGCCAAGTGATTGAAAAAATTTTTAATTTAGAAGCGAATTACCTTGCTTATTTGAATTTATCATTTTGGCATAATTAGGATGAACTAATTTAATTTGCAGTTATCTGTTTAAATGACTAAATTATGTCTACGGAGATACTCAAGACCACATGATGAGGGGAGTCATCCTGCACATCTCTCTGTTCTCACACGGGTAGGAAGTACTTAAGGGCAACTTGAGGTGCTTGGAAACACTTCTTCAGGCATGGTCCTTTTACTGTGAATATATCTTTTCCTGATTGTGTTGTTCCCTACCTCACTCTAGGATGCTGAATGCTCTGTAGAAGAACCACTGTGTGCGTTGAGTGGAGGCTGCTCTGCCTCTTCAACGTGATTCTCACTGGACACCATTTTGACTCACCGTGTAGCTACATCTCAGCCTTGCAAAGGCCGGGCTAGCTCCTCACCTGGTGAGGCATAGTAGGAGTTCCTCAGATGGTGCTGTTGATGGGACTTAGGTCTCCTCAGCAGCTCCTGTGTTTTGATGATGAATTTAATGAGCCTGTAAAAAGCCTGGACACTAGATTACTGGCTATAGTAGCTGACACCTACAGTCTTTATAATCATATTTGTCAAGCTTCGGGTTCTGACCCTTTGGTGGATTGTGAAATAATTCTGAGGCTTGTGACAAGTACTTAAAAATAATGAAACAAACTTAAATAAGCAGTGCAAGAGTGCATTGTGTGTAATGAGGGTAAGGTTTAGCAAAACTTTTGCATTTCTTTGTGTGTTCATTTATAATAAGAAATATTTTATATATTTTTGGGAGTTGCTGTCCAAAGCATTTGAAAGTCATTGCCTTGGATTTAGAGCTGTCTGATGCAATTTGACAATTTAGCAGTTTGGAATGACAGTATATTTGAAGTATGAAAGTATGGATAGCTTTTAGTTATGCATCTTAAGATGATGGGTTGGTGGCTTTTACCTGAGGAGCCTAGCCCAGCATGCCTGACATTTCCCTGAGGGCCAGGTGCCAGGCAGCCCTGTGAGCGCTAGTGCACAGGCCACTATCTCCCTGAAAGGCTGTGAGACATCCAGGTTCTGCTGAGCTCTGATACTGCCGGTGCCCTGCGGAGGCGGTTGCTGGCCATGCTGTTTCTCCTTCACAACGACAAGGGCTCAGTCAGCCTGGAAGAGGCTGTGACACTTCCCCCTCTGTTTGTGGGGGCTGCACTTTGCTTGAGGGGCTGGAGACTGCTAATTCTGCACTCCACCCTTTGCTACCCTCCCCTTTCTTTCCCACTGGGTTTTAGGAAGATGAGAGGCAGCATTAAATGTTATTTTTTTCTTATTCATAGCATATGAGTTTTCACTTTTGTGAAAAGGTCTAATCATTTAGAGGAAAGTTCCATTCCTGGAATCAGAAATTAATCCTTAAGCAGAGTAATGCTGTGCCAGACATTCAATCTGCTAATGAGCTTTGGAGAGAAATGGCACATCCTTCCTCCGTTAATCGATGCCCTCTTAGCAGGTATCTGATGTCCTCGTGAAGCCTTTACATAGACAGTGTGCTCATCAGCTTTCTGTTGCTGTAACAAATATCCAAGGTCATTAATTTATTGAAAGAAAAGGTTTATTTTGACTCACAGGTTTGGAGATTTCAATCTGTGATTGACTGCTTGGCCTTATGCTTTGGGCTTGAGTCAAAGCAACGCATAACGGCAGCAGCATGTAGTGCCGCATAACCTCTCACCTCTCACAGTGCCTTTGGGAACATGCACCCAATGACCCAAAGAGAGCTGCTTCCCATTTATTAAAAGTTCCACTCCCCGCCCAGCAGTTCCATGGGCTCAGGACCAGCCACTACCACATGCACCTTTGGGGAGGAGTCCAGATACAAACCCTTGCCGATGGGCCACCACACTTAGAAACAAAAGCATCTTTAGAGCAGGGAGTGCCCTCTTACTTTTCAGGCTCTTGCCCCTGTAAGTTTCCCCATGGTCTCTTCATTTCATAATCTGGTTTCTCTCCCTTTCCAATTGCTCTCTACTGAGCTCATTATGGAATTTGCCATGTTGTGTCACCTGACTTTTTCCATCTGCTTACAGCTTTACATTTTTTTCATAGAACAGACCTGACCTAAATTCTTACTCTTCTTTTACCGTGCTTTTATTTATACTTTATTACTCATGAAAACCAACAAAATTCTTTCATGTCCTCCCCCATCTCAATTAAACTTTTCCTGATACCTAGGTTTTAAAATATGGATTCAAGATGTTAGTCAACACAGAAGGACTGAGTCATTACATAAAAATTTTCACAAGGGACATTTTCAAGGGAAGCTGTAATTTTTAAAGTTTTCAGACAAATGAAGGAACCAACAAGGTACCTTTGTTAATGGTATTAGAACTTCCTTCTCAAATGTTTTCTATAGTCCAAATATTGCATAAGGCAGATTCTGTTTAAGGGGAAAGGCCTTATTAGACATTCTCTTAAAGACTCTCAGATTGTTGTGATGTTGAGGATGTCAGGGCCAATTTTGGTTACTCAAAATTTAATTTAAATTGGTAAAATGAAATGGTTGCCTAAAGCAATGAAATTGATTTTGCCCCGAGCATCCTTTTGGTTGTAAAGTTTTATAATTATGCAATATAGAGGAGGAAATTTAATGTTCAGTCTACTTCTGTCAGTTTATATGCCAGAAAACTGAGGCTCAGAGATAGGAAGTCATTATGAGTTTCTAATTATTTAGTTGACTAATGGAACTAGAGTGGTTTCAAAAGGGGCAGCGAAAAGTGTAAGTACTGGAGAGATACTCAGCACCTGTAATAGTCACTGCTGATTGGCTGCTTGGTTGTAGTCTGGTGGAGGGGCTGGTGGCTGTCTGGTTGGTTGATGCTGGTGATCAGACACTGAGGAAGAGGGAAGATCAAAGGTGCTGCTAGGGCCCATAGCGTTAACGTTTCTGTGAATGAGAGGCATTCATTTTGAAGGAGGACATAGGAGAAAAATTGGAAAGGCTGTGAGTTTAGTTGGGGATTGTGCCATGTTGGGTGCCTTGGGAAATCCATGATTGTGTGTAAAGCTGAATACAAACACCAGAGGAAAACCACAAGAGTACTGCATCGTGGAAGTTTAGTAAAGAGTCTTCCGAGAGGAAGTTGTTATCATTTATAGCAAGTGTCAAGGCAGGTGAGGTAAAGATGGAATCGCGTCAGAGGGTTAACTATGGGGAAGTCACTGGTGACTTTGGCGAGGGACATTTCAGTGGCACAGTGGGGCTGGAACCAGACTGTAGCGAGCTGAGGAATGAGTGGGAGGGGAGGGAGTAGATATGCGAATGTAAACAGCCATGGAGAAGTGAGAGTCAGCCACGGGGGGGGGGGGTTGTTGGGGACCACAGGGTCTCACCTGCAGGTGAGGATAGAGGAGGGGTGGCTTATTGATGTGGAAGTGAGTTGGGCATGTTTAAGTGCTGGATGGTAAAGGGCCAGTTTTTCTAATGAAGTAATTATTTTTCTTTCTTTTCTGGCTCCTGCTTTCTGTCTAACAGTCTGTGTAGTTCCTGGAAATCTGAGAAGATCTTTTAGCAGTATTTGAATTATCTTTTGTGGATCCATTACTGACGAATAGCTTTTGTGACTATCCCATAAGCCTGTGTTTCCTTTGGACTTCTTCCTAGATATCAACTAAAAAAATGAACGTCTATTTTTTTTTTTTTTCCAGTACTGCTAACTGAACCCAGAGCCTTCACACTGAGCTACAACACTGGCCTTTTTATTTTCTATTTTGAGACCTGGTCTTGCCAAGTTTCTGAGTTATCTAAACTAAGGCTTGACTTTTTCATCCTCCTGCCTCAGCTTTCAGACTTCTGGTATTGCAGGTGTGCACCACACACTTCATGAAGATAAGCATCATGTAAATTTGCTGGTGAGGTTTACAGAGAGCAAAAGCAATTTCCTCATATGTCAAACTGGCCTGTATGTGAGTCCAAACTGGAAAATTAGCATTTCAGACTTTAAAAAAAAAAAACCCAAGTATCTGAAGAAACCATTTTATGGTAAATAAACATCTAGCAAGTGACTATTTACTTCACTATTTTTTATTGATCACCTACGATGTTGCAGGTGCTTGACATGAAACACATCCATAAAGTCCTGATTTTTAAGTGCTTTATATTTTAAGGTAACTTTGTGGGGTTCACAGTGATTTTCTATATTTTTGGTGCAAGTCTTCACTATGTCAAAACAGTGCTCTTTCCGGTATAGCTAACAAATGATACTCTACATTTCAGTTCCCTTTCTGCTTCTGGAAAAGGCCTCTGGTTCCATGGGAGTGGAGGGCAGGGGTGCTTGGTGGGGGTCACTGGCGAAGCCCCTGGTCCCTCCGGCTGGTGGACTCCCCATGCACCCTGGAGCTGCCCAGGCCCTGGGAGGCCCCTCATCTCAGGTAAGTTGGTACCATCTGTCGTTTTCCATCACAAACCCCACAGACTCCAAGGCCCACATGGAGTCACAAAGCAGTGTGTGGACATTCACGCCCAAAGTGCTCTCCTGAGGACGGGGTCACCAACCGGCACCCAGCACTCAAAGCTGAAGTCGCAAGGCTCCCCTTGGACTTCCTGCCCCTTCCTGTCTTGAAAGTAGACTCGGACCCTTTGTGCACATTCTGTGTCCTGTCAAGGGGAGGAAATGCATCTTTCTCTCTCTGTAAAGATATATGTGATAATATGGAGGTAACACACTAGAATATATAAGATATTGGGTATGAGGTATCAAAGATATGTAATCTATGGAATGTCATGCAGCTTGTAAGCTCATCTATGGAACACGTTAAGTGTGGAGTGGGCTGTCACACAGAGAAAGAACACATGCCTCCATCCACCCAACCATGGAAAACTCCAGGCCCAGAGACATGCAAAACATATGAAGCATAATATTATGCACAGCTTCAATTTCCTTACATACTTTGAGCACTCAGTATGTGTCAGATGCTGTGCTCATGCATCTCACCACAACTGTCTTTGACTTCTACCATTTCATTTATTTTATTATCTATATGCTGAAAGAGGAAATGAGAACAAGAATGGCTAAATAACTCAAGGACACATCTTTGGGTTTTTGTGTTGAGAGCTGAAAACCATGTTTTGTTTTTCACCTCAGTGCTGGGGTTCTGAACACTGGACTGCCACCCTGCATCAGCACACTCCTGTGGGTAGCGTTTTCCTCTGAGGCAGGTTCTACTTTTCACTTTTCTTTCTTCTTCAGTTGCCTAGAAGGGAAGGTAAATGAATGTCGCTTATACCAGGTCACCCATTCTTCTGTCCACGGCAGGCATTGCTGGTCAATGACTACACTCTCCCTGGGAGCTACCTCAAGAATCCTTCCCTCTACCCCATAGGAGGTCACTCCCAGTGCAGTGGAAGTGAATCCTATTTATCCTTCCCAGCATAAAGCAATGCCTCTCACACAAGCATGGTCAGTCAGTGGTTAATGTGTTGTTATTTTTCCTTTTTTACACATGAAGAAATAATGATTCAATGATGATGATGACAATAATAATAAATGATTATAAGCCTCTTACCTGTGGATATTACTAATCATTTCCTCAAGCTTTCATGAGGACTAACTTAAGTAACTCACATAAAACTCTTCGAAGCGTGTCTTGGCACAGTTAAGTTAGCTAACACAGGTTCTGTCCAGAAGAGTTAGCTCCAGTGAGACAGAGGGGACCTTGGTGGTGGCCATCGCCAGACAGGAAAGGGAACAAGGACTCACTGCTTCAGTGTAAGGCTTTCTTGGGGGCCAGTGAGAACCTTTGGGACAGACAGATGTGACGGTTGCACATCGCAGTGGTCCCAATGCCACCGGACCACACATCTCAACATGTAGAAGGGCAGGCATTGGGGAGGGCACTAGTGTTACTGCTAGTGCTAACAGGAGCTTGGATAGCATGAAAACATCCCAGAGATTTTCATTTCTTTGTTTCAGCATAAATTATGAACCTCTGGCTAAGGACAGAAAGATAAATGGCACAGCCCCTGCCTCCAGGAGCTGGTGTTTACTCAGGAAGATGGTCCCGGACACAGCCAGCTGGATGGCAAGTGGTCTCCGAGTGTGTCACCCAGGAGCTTCCTCAGTGGTAGGTGGGAGCAACACCCTCATCTGAAAAATCGAGGGTGATAAAGTACAAGAAATAAGACCTCTAACTTAGATGTCTTGGGATTCTTACTAATGTCTTGCCTTGTGTTTGCTGACTCTTGATCTGTGGTTACTTTCGGATGCTAAAGCATGATATTTTATTTGGGAAGAATCTAATGAAGAGAAATATTTTCCTTTCAAATTAAAAGAATAAAGTCATTTAACATGGCACTAAGTTGCTAAAACTTATTTATTAATTATGGGAGACACTGAAGTTGTGACCATTTCAAGTTCCTTGACTGAGAGTTGTAAAGTTGAGGAGAATCTTGTTTCTGGACCCACATGAGGGCCCTGCTGTTCTGAACTGCTGAGAATGAGTCCGTTTCTTTGTTGCAGTAACTGACATAGGTTTAAGTTACTCGGAATGGCCCTCCTCCAGCCACAGAAGTCAGACAGGAGTGGCCCAACCAGAGTGAAGCTTAGGACTACTGTGCGGTGGTTCTTGGCTTCTATCTGCCATTGGATGTGAATGAGGAACCACAGGAATGCTGCTGGTACTACTTTTATGAGGCTAGCATGAGAGCAAAGCCTACCCAGAGAGGCAGGCAGAAGCAAAAGAATGGCAGAAACACTTTAATCAGAATTTGGACCACACCAGGAAAAGTTCCGTGGATTTTTCAGTTCCAGGAACCAGTAAATTCCCTTAGTTGTTTAAACCAGGAGACTAGCTTTTTTATTATTCACCACAGAAATTATCTCAACCAGTGACACCTTTGTGCTCTTGAGTAACTTAGGCTTAATTAAAACAAGCAGGATTCATTAAGGACTGGAAGTTTCAGAATATCAAATACAAGTAGTCCTTGCTTTAAAATGGCTCTACTTGCCTTTTTATTTTTGCTCTGTGATGATGTGTAAGCACAGCCATACATACATTCTCTTTTATATTTTCAGTACAGTGTTTAATAAATTACATAAGACACCTAACACATTATAAAACAGGCTTTGTATTAGATGCTTTCACCCAACCGTAGGTAATGGAAGTGTTCTGAGCACATCTAAGTAGGGGTAGGCTCACCTATGGTGTTCAGTAGTTCTGTGTATTAAATGAATTTTGGACTTACAATATTTTCAATTTATAATGGGTTTATGAGGACAGAACCCTGAAATGAATAAGCAAGTAAGTCAAGAACATCTCTATATTTATTGTTTTTGTTGTGTTTATGTGCTGTATATCTATATCTACCTATCTATATCGGTATCATTTATAGTTACATCTCTATCCTCCCTATCTATCTATCTATCTATCTATCTATCTATCTATCATATAGATCAAAACAAATCCCCATATCCAAACCTTACTGCCTTACTTACAAAGTATAAAAGCTATAGAATTTCAAGGAAAACAAACTTTAAGAATTAAAATTGTTTGAAGAAAAAGGAAATATTACAGATAAGTCAAAGCTGAAGCAGTCTGAAATAGTGACAGGTATTTCCATGCTGTCAAGCTAGGCAGAAGAGAAATGAAGAAAAATGTACCGGTTCGAGTGAGGATTCCTAGTTACTAGTCACTTTCGCGACATTATCACACTGGATTCTTCCCATATCGCTGAGATTGTTATTATCTTGTCCCCCACCGTCCCTGCCACTTTACATCTGGGCAAACAGGCTCAGAAAGGGAAAATGATTTGTTCAAGCTCACACAATTATTTTCCATTAGCGGCAGGAGTTGAGCTCAGATTAAGATCTGTCTACAGCTGTGCTGTGTCTTCAGAATAGAGCGCGGGCCACTGGCTGAGTCACTGATGTCTGCCAGGCTTAGGGCAGCTTACAAGACATGCCCTAGCACTAGTTTCAGAGTGTATACAGCAGCTACTTTCTGTGCTAGAGGTCTCTCGTGTTATGGACCCTTTGCTTTAGTTTATTTTTTATATCATTTAACATACAAATAAGGCTGGCCCTTTGCCTTGGGATTCACAAAGACAAGAGAAGAACTGGACTCAGCAGTGTTTGTCTCCATGTATCCAAACACAGAATTTCTTATTCTGATGCACTGCCTTTTCATTTTCCCGAAAAGATTCACTAACCCTCTGCCAACATGATAAGTGTTGGGGAAATAAGTTTCTGAATTGTCATGCTCAGAATTGCCTTTTGCAGCTGAAACTTCACCACTTAGTAAAGCCCTGCCCTGCCATCTGCTCGGCTCCAAAACTACTGCAACGGTTTTGAGGAGCTGCTAAAGCTGCAAAGAGCCACAGTTATAGAAGAATTCCGTGGCATGAAATCTTTGCTCATTTTTACAGCTTGTCAAATGCTGGCTTCAGAGGATTGCACTCTTCAGATCTCTGGTGCACTCTGCAGGGTGTCGGGTCTTCAAAGGCAGCCCTTTGCATCAGTAGATGATTGTTCCCAAAATTCTTCCAAACCAACCTCATAGTCTGTACTTACAAACTCATCCTGTCACCAGCTCTGAGGCCAGTCCAATTTAAGAAACCCATTTCAGGTTTGAGGGCTCAATGTCATCTTACTGTGTTGGAGCGTGACATAGTGCTGAACACACAGCAGGTATCATTCCTCAGTTGTAATCATTAGACTCTTCCTCATTTCTGTGAGCAAGCTCTCTGTCTTGTGCCCCTATTCTAGAGCCTTCCTCCTTATCTTCTCTCTGGTGCTCAAATGTTTTCTTTATCAAGGGCTGACGTTCCTTTTGTTATCAGCTGGGCCTTGTCATCCATGCTTGCTGCGATGTCTTTCCAAAATCATTCATGTATCCAGGGGGTGTTTACTACAGAACTTCTCCCAGATGGAATGGGAGTTATGGAGTTCATAGTGTCTCAGGTCAGGCCCCCAGCAGCAAAGCATGGGATGGGAATTCTTAGGCCAGCCACAGAGGGAGGGAATGCTGTAAAGGTAGGAAGGAAACAGAAAAGAGTAGGTGACAAAGCAAGTGATGTGACTTCCTAGGGCCCCACTAGGAGTCAATTGTATCAGAGGGGCCATTCTCCCTGTCGGCAAGGGGCTGGGCTGATGCCCTCACCATCCGTCAGTGGGGCCGTGGACCACATCTGGGCATGCGGGTGGGAGAAAGTGAATGTAAACGTCCTGTAAGGCAAGGGTGAGTCCTCTAGGAAGACATTAGGTGTGAGCCACTAGCAGTCAATACCATGTCATCTGGAGGGTAAGTACCCCAGAATGCACGGGCCCCGAGTGTGCACACATGGTGTCTGCTGCACAGTGACACCTGAGGTTTAGTTTCTGAGTGAAAGGAGCCCACCCCAAACGTACTACACAGAGGTAAATACTGTAAAGCATGTGAGTAAGTCAAGCTGGGGTGGGGAGCATGGCGGGGAGCTGGTGGGATTGCTTTTCTAGGAATGTGACTCATAAACTGAGACCTAAAGGATGAAGCAGATGAGCATGGAGAGACAGGAAGTTTCAGGCCAAGAGCTCTTGCTGAGTTCACATTAATGAACAAGGCTGCACGGTGACTGTCATGCACCCGAGTACTTTTGCCTTTCTGGGGTCCTCTCATCTATGAAAAATTTTAAAAATTATATTTTATAATTTCATTGGTAGATATGTAAATGTGAATCTAATTTAAAAAGTATCATGGCCTTGGCACTGTGCCTGCCTATAGATTGGCTCCCGAGTGAAGCTAGGGTTCGATGGGAAGACAACCCTGGGTGAATCAGAACTGCTGGAGGGTGTGGTAGCTTCTGCGTCCTTGTCTGTGTTTCCATCCCTGCCTGCCTGGGTTCTCTTACTAACCATCTCTTCCTAAAATGATGCTCTACTGAGACAGTGCTGTTCCCCCTAAATTCACATGCCCGCAGATCTTCAGAACATGATCTTAGTTAGAAGAGAGTCTTTGCAGAAGTACTTAGCTAAGGTTTAGATGAATATCCTGGACTTCAGGGTAACCCCCCAATCAGTAATCAGAGCCCTTAGAAGAAGCAGCAAGAACACAGAAGGGACATAGAGCCATAGCCCTGTGACTGTGGAAGCAGAGTATTGCAGTCACTGGCCAAGGAGTGCCAAGGTTTGTCACCACAAGTTGGGAGAGAGGCTTGGAAACAGTTGTACATTGGAGCCTTCAGAAGGAAGAACACAGGCTTGCTGACATCCTGATGTTGGATTTCTCGTCTCTGGACTGCGAGAAACCAAATTTATGTTGTTTTAAGCCACGGAGTTCATAAGAAGTTTGTTATGGTAGCTCTTGGAAGAAGTCTAGGCTGTCTGCAAAGCATCTTTCTGAATCTCAGGCATCTCTGGGCTTGGCTTTCTGGGCACAGTTGGGCACAGACTCCTAAACTCCTTGCCTGTTATCTTGTGAAGCTTGTGTCCACTTCCCAGCACAGTCCATTGCCCCTCTGTCCTAAAGGGCAAGCAGAGCTCTGTACAGATGAGAGAAACCGCTGAGGGAGCCTGTGGAGCCCACCAGAGCAGTGTCCTTCTTCCCTGTGCAGCATCGCTCTTGCTGTCAGCAGGGCTGGATGCTAGGAGAAAGTACGGCAGTGCCTCCAACTTCCAAGGAAAACTATCTGCATTTGAGGACAGGAGGGGAGTGGGAGCTACATGTACGTACTCCCTAATATCTTTCTCCTGTCTCCTTAGAAGGACTAGCCATAATCAAATGCCCCATCCGTAAAAACAGGCTTTCCCAGTGTTCTAGCTATTTGACAGTTTAAAAATTGGTTATGAAATGCTGTTGAATACAGGCAAATGTGACATGCTGCTACATCCTATAGACCATGTGGTACGTGCGGGGAAGGACCGTATCTTGTTCTTCACAGTGCTCAGCATGTAGTGCATTGTCTGGGGCATCATTTTCTTCATAAATGTCTGCTGAATCAATTAATCCACTTTGATTACCAGGATAATCTTGATTACCAAGATTATTTAACTTACGTAGTCATGGGGCAGATCATCCTTACTGTAGCATGTGCACAGATCCTAAGCTCTGTCTTTTGAATAAGACCGTGATCTCTTAGGTGGATGTATGAATGGTTATGCTCTTCAAACATTCCATGTTTCTTTGTCTACACACTTCACAGAGGAACTGCCCTCCACATACAGTAATAATGCCTGTACAAAATTAAAATTGGACAGTTGAAATTTTTAGAAGTGATTTAAAACACTTTATTTGGAAATGAAAAATAATTCTAACAATTACCAGGTACTTACTATGAACCGAAGTTATGCTAAGCACTCTACATGCAATACTTCATTTAATCATCATAAGCAACTTAGGAGGCTATTATCACCACTTCACCCATGAGGAAACAAAATGTAGATGGATTAATTAATTTCCTCACAAATGTAGAGCTGGGATTCAGATGATCCTAACTGTAAAACATGATGCTGATCAAACATTAGTGAATGAAAAATCATCTAGGAGAGTTGATAAAAACGTATATTCATAGGTTTCACTCATAGAGAATCAATGAGTCTAAAGCAGACTCAGGAATTTGTACCTTTAACTATCATTCAGGTGGCACAAATGCAGGTGGACCATGGACCACACTTTGAGAAGCACTTCTCTGTATTGAGTTGCCATATACACATACCCTGTGTGAATGATTTTGTATCTAATGTCTTTCCTTCAGCACCATTTTCCTACTTGTAGATATCCACACCACTTATTATAAATGACCATTCTTAACTGTTCATATGTACATGAACTCTGGACATGACTGTCTCATCTTCTCCATATATTATCACTCACTGGAAACATACTTTAAAAGTTATACTGTGAACCAATGGACAAAAAAATAATACTTAGAAAACCCCATGAATCATTTCTGAGTGGACATAACATTAGAAAAATGTGGAGACAGCCATTTAGAAAACAGTACCCAGCATTTCCTAGAATCCTCACTGAAATGCATATCTATGGCCTAAAAGTCACAATTTCTGTTGTTTTTAAAAATCTGAGTATAGTCCAGTAACCTCCAAGAATTATCCCTTTCCATCTCCGTTTTCATTAATTCCCTTTCCCCAAACTGCTCTTGCCAAATCAGTACATTTTGCAAAACAAGTCATGTGTTTATTAAAAGCATCCTATCTGATCAAAGGTCATTAAGGAAGATAAAACATACACATAGTAGTATGTATGTATATACAACTACCTCCCAGATGTTCTACTTTGGATAGAGCTTGCCACACCCAGCAGTTTGCTGATCCCTCGAATAGGAGACTGAATCAATCTGATTTTAAAATGGGGAGAAGTACCCACATTATTTGCCCACTCAAACAAAAGGCTTCCGTTTAAGTACAGTTTAATGGCAAGAAATTAATTTTGATATACTGTCAAACACACTCTTGAAAACATCCTTATGAAACAGTTTAAAAGATAACATTTTGATGAATCACAGGTGAGGAAACTGAGTCCCAAAAATGTACACTTATTTTCCTCAAACCGTGAAGGAAATTGTGCAAACAACTGGAGATTCCGCTTCATTGCTTTTCAATGACTTCAGCAGTTAGAGGCAGTTACCCAGCTGGATTCCCGAGGAAGGGCATGAGTTTCTCTTAGAAATGGCTCAGGCTTGCAATACCCATGATTTCATTTATATCTGCAGTCATGGATGGTGACGCACTGGCACAGCTGGTCACAGGAAAAGTGTGTGGGCTAAATGAGGGGTTGTTATCCAAGTGTGACAATATGGCCACCTCAGACTCTGATACAGTAAGAGCTCAGACAGGATTGTTGCTGTTCTTTCAGCTTGAGGACTCAAAAGGGACTCAAATGGAACTGTGCTACGTAGCTTATAGCCTTTCTTCATTCTTTGTCAGTGAGAAGCCCAACAGCCAAGTGTTGAAAGAATTTCAGTGTTTCGACAACCAGACATACAACTCTTTGGACCTCAACCAATGGTTGGATTGATGGGAAACCTGCAGAAGTGAGTGTGTCTGAAGATGTAAGAAATCATCCATAGCACTGCACTGATGGTTGAAGTTCATGGGCTTTCTCCTGCAGTTTCTCCATCTTTTGAGGATAATTAGGCTGGGTTGCTGACTCGGAGTGGCTGAGCTACATCCCTGAAATATGTATTCTTAGCATCAATATGATCTCTGTCATTGGAGAAATGAGAGAAACACTACCCTATGAAGTATGATTTTGAAAGGGGGATCAGAGACCCAGAATCCCTCATTCCCAAATAACCCCTTTGCCTGGAAGGTATAGCTCTCTTTCATCTCACTTTTCCAAAGCTCTGGAAACCTCTGTTGCATTCTGTCCTAGGTGGATGCTGTGTTCTTGCCTCAAATTCAATATTTCTCGTCATTTCACCTCAGGTCACATCGTCATTCTATGTCAAGTGATTCCCATTCAATATACCCTGAACCACAGTGGTACAAAATGATTTGATATCCCATCTTGGGATTTGCTGTCCCAAGCTCTTCAAACCTTTGCTTCTTCACATTCCACTTTCTGCACACAATGCCATCTTCTCCATTTTGCCTACTACAGTTCCATTTCTTCTTTCAAGAGTTTTCATGTCATTTCCTTAGAAGCTGTCTTTAGCTCCTCCAGGTAGTGTTAATTCTTGCTCCATCTTTAGCAGTTTGGATGCCTCTTATCTAGAATGCATGTAATGTTGTAATTGTTAACTTCTCTGTCTCTTCAGACAATAAGGACAATGTCTTTACTAGATTCCAGCGCCTAATGGAGTATATAGTAGGAATTTTAGAAACATTTAAAGTTTAAAGCAGAGTGAACTCCTGACCTTTACAAACTTCATTAAATGATTGCTATCAAATAAAAATACATGAATTTATTTATACAACCCTAGGTATTCATTAATTTACTGACCCAGTTATTTAGACAAATATTTATGGAACCCTTATTAGCTACTTAGCATATAAGTGGAGAGAAACATCCATCAAATAATTACATAATGAGGAAAAGATTTGTTACCATGAAAACTGAAAGGCTGGCAAGTATGTTGGGGCACTGGAAGCAGCTGGGGAGTGGGGACAACTGCAGTGGGTCCTGCTGAGGGGAGGGGATTATCTGGGACAAGCAGGGAAAAAAGGGCCTTGAAGGCCCAGGAAGAACCCGTTCAAAGGCCCTGAGGTGGAAGGGAGGAAGTTGGACAAAGACCTGAAAGACACGATATATCTGGAACAGAGGGAACAAGACTTACAGCTAGACAAAAGGCTGTCCCGGAGCACCCAGATTCTCACAGCCCTTATTAGGAAGCTTTGTCTTTGTCCTGAGGACGGGGGAACCAGTGAATGGCCGAGTGACTTTGGTGGGTGTGCAATTACATTTTTGTGGGGATAATGCTGGCCTATACAGATTGCTCTTTATTTATTTTTATTTAAAGCATGCAAGTATCTTCAGGAAAGGAAGTGTGTCATTTCTTGGAGTCCCCAGCAGCTAGGACTAGAAAATAAGTAGAGCAGGTAACAGACTTGTGTTCTTGCTTTCTTTCATATTCTGAGTGCGGCTTCAGGTAAACACCCTTAGAAACTGAGTTAATCAGATCCACTGAATAGTTTATCCCTTGGTTTCCTCTTTGTGTTAAAATTGTGAGGACTGTATATGGTGGATGGGCAACCGTTACTGAGTCGACAAACACTGTTTCCTAATGTTTGGAACCCGTGGAGATATCCCACAGATGCAGTTGATAAATTTAACACACCTTTTACAATCAGTGAAGTATTAACATCGTCAAGGAGGACTTTTACAAACAGGAGAGTCTTTAAGGCCTGACTAACCATTCTGTAACAGTAAAACTTCAGGCATCACAAGTGATAAACAACTGGTTTGAACAAAGGAAGCAGCTCTTCTCAAACTAATTTTTCTTCCTAACCCATGGACGCCCTGGAAGTTAGCAATATCATGAGGAATGAGTGACATACACTGGAAGGTGAGTTGCTCTGTCCTGCAATGAGAGCTGGGGGCACTGTCACCCAAAGGCCTGCTGTTCAGATTGACTTTGCAAAGCAACATCTCAGAAGCAACTTCTTTCTCCAAGGCTAGAACTTTATGGGAAGATCAGTAACATTAAAACGGAGCTTTCTAACTTGGGGGTGTACGTCAGTTGTGGTGTGTACTGAGCATGTGTGAGACCTGTGTTCAATTCCCAGTGCTGAACAAAACAAAGCAAGTCACATACAAAATAAAAAATGGATACTTCTCATTCAATTCCCATCAACATTTCCAGAGTTCTTTATTTGTCCTAATGCTCAATAAATTGCTAGATTAAGCAGAAAGGAAGCTCTTGTTGAGCTCTCAGGGCAAGGGTGGGTGTCCCCAGTGGTACCATGATAATAGGAGAAGTTAAGAACTCTATGACTGACAAGGGCACATTTCCACTGCATGCCTTCTGGGACTTTTCTTATTTCCCAGGGGTTTCTTCTCCGCCCTGTGGATTTCTACATCATTTTCAAAAGTGCCCATGGTGACTCACTGAGTAAAGTGGTGACAGCAGAACATTTTATATTGAAACTTAAAACAAAATTAACAAAGCTATTCTATTAGTAAGTGAAACTACTTTCTTTTCTCCCATTACTTGGAGTTTTAATAAATTAACAAGATCACCATCTGGGAATAAGAATCAAGCCATCACACTAACCAAAGACTGATCTGTCCCCACTTCTCTCTTCCTCCGAGAGGCGTTTGTCTGGGTCTTATGATTTATCTCAGAGAGGCTGAGTCAGGGGTCAGCAAAATACACAGCAAATTTGTTCAACAAACATTTTATTTATTTATTTTTTTTTTGGTTTTTTTCTCTGGTACCGGGAATTGAACTCACGACCTTGTGCTTGAGAGGCAGGCGCATTGCCGCTGAGCTAAATCCCCAGCCCCTCAACAAACATTTTAGTAAACAGGTTTTTACTGGAGCTTTGCTTGGCCATGTAAATATTTTCCGCAGCGGCGTTGTGTCACTTTGGTTTCCCCAGGAGAACTTTCACACCCAGTGCCTTCTCAGAAAGCCAGGCAGCATAGCCGAGGAGTGGCCAGCATGCTGGGGAGACCCTTCGTCTTGCTCACTCATCCCAGCAGGCAGATCACACTGCAGTTGGTATTACATGAAAACAGGTGAGGCTTGAAGCTGAGTGTGGCTCGCCCTTTGTGTGCTTACTCTTCTTTGAATGGTCCTGGTTGATTGTCCCTGCTGTCCTACTTATTTTCCTATCACTGGGACAAATGCATAGCACCCACAATTTAAAGGAGGAGAGGGTTTTTGGGCTGACATTGTTAGCTCAGGATTGGCTGGCTCCAAGGCAGGAGAAGGATGACAGTGGGTATGGTGACAGAAGAGGTGCCCAACCCAAGGCAGCCAGGAAGCAGAAAGAAAGAAGTGCATGGGACAAGAATGTATCCTGCCAGGTTGCATGCCCAGGGACCCACCGCCACCCAGGTCCCACACTAATAGCATGTGCAGCGTCTGGTGAGCCAGTCACCTTCCTCACCCACGAGAACTCAGGAGGACATTTCAGATCTAAACCATGTCCCCTACACATGTAAATCTGGGTGATGACTGGAGTGTAAATTTGATTTTTGAAACTCATATAGCTTATTTGGGTAGGCATTGGAAAAGGTTCAGAAAAAATAATCTTGGTGAGTTTCCTAAACATCCAAGCCAGAGGTGGCAAGTACATAGTAAATTTATTACCTCTGTGACCCCCACAAGACCTCTTTTGTCAGATCTCACTAATAGATCCCTGCCTTCTCTCATTTTAAGGAAATTAAGAGCCTTAAATTCCTTCAAATGTCCTAGATAGCTGCCACCAGTTGGAATTGACGCCTGGGGTGAAACCATACTTTTCATAGGTGGCTGTACTTACTTCTAACTGTGAGAGCCAGTTCCACCTTTATTTCCTTCTGCTTTCCTGTGGTTGAGTGATCTAGAGCTTGAGGGCAGAATGTGGAAGCTAGAGAAACCCAGGCATTCCTAGCAGCGTCATACTCAGTAAAGGAAGCAGAGTGGGGAGCTGGGCGTGGTGGTACATGCCTATAAACCCAGCACTCTAGGAAGCTGAGGCAGGAAAGTCACAAGTTTGAGCCCCACCTGGGAAATTTATTGACTTAACAAGACCTTGTCTCAAAATGGAAAACAAAAAGAAAAAGGGCTGGGGATGTACCTCAGTGGGGAGGCCTTGGGTTCAATCCTCAGTACAAAAGGAGAAAGAAGAGGAGGAGGAGGATGGGTACCAGAAGCGGAGTGAGCTTGGAAAGTCACAGGGAATGAACTCCAGATAGAAGGGGAGGAGCCAGATGACGAGGGGGCATTAAGATGGTGGCATTAAGATGGTGACTTTGAAGGAATTAGCTCCAACTCTGCTGTGCAGATTGGCAGGCTGGGAACTCCAATAGGAGCTGAGGTTGCCATCTTGAATTTTAAGGCAATCTGAAGGGAACACATTCCCTTTAGGGGGACCTCAGTCTTCTCTCTTCCATTCCTTCAGATGAGTGCCACTCTGTGCAAAGACCACTGACGTAAATGGGAATCACCGCAACAGCTTTGGAGTTTGACCAACTGCTGCGTGCCTCAGTGCAGCCAAGCTGGCACACGAAATTAACAGCCACACTCATTGCAGGTGAGTTTTGGGCTTTACATTTTTTTTGGTGCTTTACATTTGATTACTTAGGTTTCATTTCATTTGTATGAAAATTCACATCCTACTGGGATTATTGGTTAGAACAAAGTAAGTTTATTTAAGTAAAACAGCTGATTTAAAGAAAATTATCAAAGAAGTACGAGTATAAATGGTATACAGATATGGTAGTTTGTAGGTAACTGTGATGAAAATATTAAGATTAGAGAAAAGGAATGACAAGTGACAGAGAATCACTCATCCCTGTAACAGGAAGTGCCACAGCAGAAACAGGCTTTGGGAGATTACTCACGCTGCCCTAGACGGTCATGGACAGAAAAAACTTTATCAACTAATAATAAATGTGAAAATGTTCTGTCTTGTTATAGAAACAAAATAAGACATTTCATATGGATATTAACTATATACTATATTATCCAAGTATTTTTCAATCTACTTCTCTTTTTTAAAAAAATTGTATGTGCAACATATGCTAAATATATATTTACAAATAAAAGCTTCGTGTTACCTGAGTAGTTAGCCCTTTGCCTTATGATTCCTTTAAATGATTTTAAACTTAGAAACTCATTGTTGGTTTGTAATTTATAGATCTAATGTCTTCTTTGAGTGGGGATTTGGAAAGGGTATTCTGAGAAATATTTAACTTTTTAATGGATCTGCGATTTATTTTGTTATGTACTGCTATGCAGGTGGGTTCAAGTTAATTTTATTTCCCTCCCTTGAATTCCTAACCAGTTCTTACTTTACAAGTTAATGATAATTCTTCTTTTGTGGAGATGCCACTCAAATTCCTTTTAAATTTTGAATAATAATTATTGCACACATTAATCATAAATTAATGGCATTCATGATATTTTGATACACGTGTGTATGGTGCACTGATCATGTCCATCCACCCTTCCTCTGCCTTCTTCCTCTTTCCCCTCCGCTGTTCCCTTCTTCCTCCCCTAAGAGTCCCTCGTACAGTTTCAGGTCATCTTTTTTGTTGTTGTTTTAAGTTTCCACATGTGAGATAAAGCATACAATACTTGTCCCCCCATGTGTGAATTATTTTGCTTAACACAGTGTCCTCCAGTTCTATCCATTTTACTGCAAATGACAGGATTTTATCGTTCTTCATGGCTAAAAACCATTCCATTGTGCATACATATGCAGTATTTTTGTTATCCAGTCATCTGGTGACAGGCATCTAGGCTTGCTTCACATCTTGGCTATTGTGAATGCAGCCATAGATACCTCTTTCATACGTTGACTTTCATTTCCTTCTGCTATATACACAGGAGTGTTTAGCAAATTCCAATATGGAACAAAGTCAATTTATGACCTACCTATTCTTGGTCCTAAATCTATACTTTTTTCTTTTCTTAATAGTGTGTCAAGCCTGGTATGGTGATGCACACCTGTAATCCCAGTACTCTGGGAGGCTGAAGCAGAAGGTTTGTGAGTTCAAAGCCAGCATACAGTATAGTGAGATTCTACTCTAAAACACTAAAAAAAAAAGCCTTATTTTAATTATCACAGCTTTGTAATATATTTAAATAACCATTTTGAATAGTCTCATCTCAGGGATCTATTTTTCATACAATTTTAAAAATAAGTATATCTATTTTTTACTTCATATGAACATGATGAACATCAGAGTCTAGACAGAATCTTGAGATTTTTTCATGCAATTTGAATTTTAATAAATTTTATGATAGTTGTATCAGGTTCTATAGAAAAACAGGATAAATACAATTCAGGGTAGATAGATAGATAGATAGACAGATAGATAGATAGATATGTATCCCATAAAAGATGGGAAATTTGAATCTCTCTTGAAAGCAGAAAATAATTATGAGACACATTGAGTAATTTGGTGGAAACTTAATCTTATTCTTATTTTAGCTGTGCATAAGGAATAACTTGATGTGCTTTGGCATTGTGTTGCCAGCAAGTGCTTGATTCCTGCAGGAAAGAGGCGCTCCTCCTTCAGCATATAGAACAGGGTGAACATAGATTTGTTGCTGTATCCACTGAGCTGGGCCACTCACCTTCTTGCAGGTAAAACTAGAGAGAAGAGTCATAGACTCTAGACTTTATTTAAAGGGCACAGTAAGTGTATTTATGGAAAGTGCTCCTCAAAGTAGTAGTCTTGTGTCCTTTCAACTAACTTCCAGATGTAGTTAAAGAACAAAACGAAGTAAGCAACAAAAACAAAGAAGTGTCTATAAATAAAACAGCTGCAAAGACTGATGACCTGAAGCATAGAGCTGACATGATGTGATCAGTCAGTTCACCGGTCTGAAGAAAAGGAATGCTCTGGTTATAGTTGGTAGACAAGATCAGTTATAATGCAAAAAATTACAAAACGGTAAAAGAAGGTAGAAAAACAATCAACAGAGAAGAACTGACATAATGTGGACGAAAGGAGAAACTCTAGAGCCTCTAGAGTGGGTGGTGCCGGTAAGGAAGATCATGGTGACAACGCTGATGTAACATTTACAGCGCGGGCCCAGCAGAGACAAATGGTCCACATCTCCCAGTATTTGCCCATATTTATTCCTGTTCTTGAGCTGGGACTGTACCTTTTCTAACCTATAGAAAGTGATAAAAGAGATGCTGTGTCTCTTCTTGGTCTGAGCTTTTAAGAAGTTCTGCTTTTATTGTCACAGGTCCCTTGCTGTGACACACAAGAACTTGATTACCGTGCTGGAGAAGCTGGGTGTAGGGGCCTTGCGGGGAGAAACCTAAGAGAAGAGGTCCAAGACATCAGAAGGAGAGAGAGGAGCCATCCCATCCATCTCCTAGCCAAGCCCAGGACCCTGGGCCTGCCAGCCGACGAAGCCACATGAATGGCCATTGGCGAGATCAGCAGAATAATCAATCACCTAGCTGAGCTCATTTCAGTCAAAATGTGACCAAACAACATGGTCATCATGTTAAGCCACTAAGTTTTGGGATGGTTTGTAAGACTGCAATGATAACTATTATGATAATGGAAAATAGTCAGGGATCCAGGCCTGATATCTCTTCTGTGAGGAGCACAGGGCAGAGGATGCCTTAGCACCACACAAGCTCATTTCAAACATCACTTTGTTGGTTTTTACCTCCAAGGTGAGTTATTTAATATTTCTGAGCCCCAGTCTTCTATGTAAAATGAGACAGTGAAGAACTGCAATGGTGACGGTTTTGGCACACATTAAGTACTTACCAAACATTATTTCCATTCCTTCTCCCTAAGGTTGCTTCACCCTCTGAGGGTTCCATAGTCATACAGAGTACTTTTTCTGAAGAGTAGTTCTTTACTTGCTACTGGCAGCTCTACCACAGGTCAAATGGGCACTTTGTGGGTGTATTTGGTAAACAGTCACCATATTTCTGTGAAGAAGTGGTTAATTTCCAAATTATAAGTGACAGGTTTGGGGGTTTCTTGTTTTTAACTGATTTTAGGTTTAGGGTTCATGACTGAGTCCATGCACATCTGTGTCCATGTCCCAGGCCATTTGCACCATCTCCTCTGGGGCACCACAGTTGTGTGTTAGAGTAGCTGGATCATCCAGGAACATTCAAGTCATACTCAGCCCTTTTCTTGCAGAAGACATGAAGGCACATGTTATGTTTCAGTTAGATTTTCACAAAAACGTTACCATCTCAATAGTTTATGAAGTTCACCAAGGCAATAATTATACATTTTCAGGCAGTTGGGTGAAATTTGGTACTTGGTGAGCTCATGCCTTGTTACTAGGTGATTTAAGACCTTGGAAAAGAGTTCCCTTATTGATTGTCTAGTTTGTGTTAGAACTTTGCATGTATTCGTTTCCTAGCATCCTGAGAGAAGACACACATCCTGCCTAAAGGATAAAGGAGAGGAGAAACAAGCCTGTCTGGGCCTCATTTTCTAGTTTGTGACATGAGGAAGGCGGACTTAATATCTCAGTCTGACTAGAAGGTTCTCTAGATGGCTTCCAGCTCTGGAAGCAGCAGAAGTCTCACCTTCTGCTGCCTATTTTAGCTCTTTGTGGTGAACAAGATTAAAACTGCAGCTTCTCTGCTGCAAAAATTTAACTGTAGTGCTTCAGTTACAAGAAGAACCAAAGTACTCATTTATAGATTCTAAAAATTTTATTCTTTTCACTGTGTTTTGGTCTGTATTTTCTTTTAATAGAGAAATGAAAACCTCAGTTTGCCAAATGGCTGCACAGGTTTTCGCTTTGTACAGTGGCCCTAGCCAGTTAACCTAAAATATTTTTCTAAAATGTACTTTTAATGAGAAAATGTGATCCTTGACATTTCTCTTGAATTTTTTTTTCCTTCAGACTTCTTATAGGATTCTAGAATTTCTACATCTTTGTTCCAAGAGCATAGCAAAGGAATTTGGATCAGTTTAGTAATTATTCCTGTTAGTCTAGTTCAAAGTTGTTTTGCTTTTAATGGTTTAGGAGACTCACTTGAATACTTTGATTCTAGCAATAAAAGTTCTAATGGGAAAAGTAGGTGAATGTGATGTAATGTTTAGCCTATTAAAACAGCTATATCCAAAGGCTGTGCAGAGTAAATTCTTGCCAGGAACTCTGAATAAGGGCAGGTCAGTGGGGAGGTAAGCAGGAAAAAACAAGAGCGCTAAAGCACTCGGGGAGAGACCTCTCCTTCTCCAAATTAGGCCCCATGATTATAACGGACATTTGTTTTTGCTTTTATACATGGAAAGAGGGAAAGTTCCCCCTCCAAAATCTTCCTGTGTGCTTTCACGATGCTAAGGAACCCCTAGGGTGTTAGGGTTCCCCAGAGAAACAGAATCAACAGAGGAAACCCACAAGCACACATGCATGCATAGGGGACACATTACACATGAAGGGATTCACTAAGAAGAATTGGTGCACACACTTGTGAAGGTGAAGTCCCACAACTTGCCCTCTACACCCAGGAGCCAGGGGCCTTGTGGTGTAAGTCTCAAGGTAGGGCAGGAAGAGATGGATGTCCCAGCTGCTGCAGGCAAGGAAAAAATAGAGGGGGTGGCATTTCCCTTTCCTCATCCTTTTCCTCTCTTCAGGTCCTGAAGGGGTGAGAAGAAGGGTTGGAAAGGGCCTTCTGCCTGGCTGAGACCAACTCTTCAAAGGGCTGGTCTCATTTGGGAATATATGCATGGACACCCAAAGCAGTGTTCACCAAAATTGGGGCACCCTATGATCCAGGCAAGTGTGCACACAAAATCAACCATCGTGCCAAGACTTTGCAGTGGAGCAGGGATATTAGACTACATTTTTACAAGTGTCCATGCTGAATGACCATCTGCTTCCCCCATCCACTGTGGACTGCTACTGTGTTATAACTGAAATGAACCACTGGAAAAATGACACGCAAAGCACAAAGCAAAGGCACACAAAACAGAAGCCTCCACTCTTCTATTATTCAATTCAGTCCCTGTCAAATTGCAGTGGAGAAGTTCTCACCACTCTCAATGCTCATCTTGCTTCAGATTGTAACAAGAATGTGAAGAGGCACAGGTCCACGAGTCACACTGAGTACACGGACCAGGAGTATTCTCAGGTTACCAGTAATTGTTTGAGGGTGTTCTTCTGAGCTAAGTTGGTCTCATAAACCTGAGTTTTGAGCTTCATCTAGAACTTCTGGGACATTGACTCTTACTTTCCTGCCCAGAAGCTGCCTTGGACTGTGCAGGCATGGTTAGATAATGGCTAACACCGAGGAAATGAAACCCAAGGATGCTAAAGGGTAAGCAAGATCTACTCTTACATTATGCAGAAATATCAACCTACACATTAAACTTTTTGCTTAAACCAGAATTTATCTAGCTTTTAAATGCCTGCAGGAAAGACAGTCCTATGTAATAGTTTGTAATTATATTTTACACTTCCCCACAAACTCTCAATATCTTCTCTTTGTTGGTCATCTTTCTGAAACACAGATCTGTGAATGCTACACCTCTAGGTATGAAAACCTTGACTTCTCAGTGCCCTCCATACAAAGTTCAAGCATTTCAAACTATCTTTCACAGTTAGGCCCTTTTCCACTTTTTCAGCCCCATTTCTTGCTAGCCTCATTCTCAGGCACACACCCCATGCTTCACCAGGACCGTTCCACACTTTTATGGGTGTTACAGATTTTCTCTGTTGTCTCTGCCTGGACTGTACTTCCTCTTCTAATTTACTAAACAGAAACTTGAAAACAGAAGGTCTTCATTTCTCTTAAATGTTAAGCATTGAGTGTTACTTTCATAGAAAGGCTAATCTGAGAGTAAATTGATGCAATTGATCAAAAATGCACTTAAAGCTCAAAGCTCCTCATTTCATATTGATTCTAATATGCACCACAAAAATCTCTGACAGAAACAAGTTTAGAGAAAATGCCACTTCAAATTATTGCAAAAACGAATAAGCAAGAAATAAAGTAAATGTCCATATGTCTTAGTTACTTTTCTCTCATTGCTGAGACAAAATATCTGACACCCAGAATTAAGGAAGGAAAGGTTAATTTAGCTTACACTTTGTGGAGGTTTCAGTCCATACTCAGGTGGCTCCAAGGCAGAGTGGCACATGGCAGAGGGGCAATGGTTCATGGTGGTGGAAGACAGCAAAGCAACAAGAGCAAAAAGGAGGAGTGGCAGAGAGAAAGCCTCTTTGCCTCCCTTACATTGTATGCAAACTACCCGACGCTGGGCAGATGTAGCACTCACACCCATAATCCAGCATTGGACCATGGATCAATCAAAAACTCTAGGAGCCCATCCCATGATTGCGTGAGGCTTTGGGGGGACATCCAGACATAAACCATAACCATACAAAAACATGTACATGAATGACCATAGCAGCATTACTTGTGACAGCCAAAAATGGAAACAACACAAATGTTCAACTAGTAAACTCATAAACTGAGGTACATCCATAGAATGGGAGATTATTGAGCCATAAAGAAAATGAAATATGATATATGCTACAACGTAGATGAATGTTGAAAACTGTATGCTAAGAAAATCAGATGTGAAATGGCAAATATTGTATGATTGTGTTTATATGAAATATCTAGAGTTTACATGTGTACAGATAGAGACTAGAGGAGGGGTTGGCAGGGCAAGGGTGAGGAGGGAGGATGCAAATAGAAATCTTTGGAAGTGGTAAAATGTTGTAAAATTGACTGGTAGTGGGTCCATAGCACTGTGAATATCATAAGTGCTGTTGAATTGTATATTTAAAATGGATGAACTTGATAGTAAGTGAATTGTATCTTAATAATTTTCCTTTTTGTTAAAGTTTATAGCACATTTATTTATAGTTGCCAAAACTGGAAGTAACTGAAATGTTCAGTAGGTGAGTGGATAAATAAATGGTAGTGTATCCTTACAATTGAATACATATGTCTAAGTGAAAGAAACTAACTGAAAAGGACACATAGTGCATAACTGCAACCTCCATGACATTCTTGAAAAAGCAAGAGAAATGGGACAGTACAATGATCAGTGGTTTCCAGAGATTAGTGGGGAGAAATGACGAGGTAATGAAACTATTCTGTGTGACACTGTAATGGAGGATACATGTCATTATATGTTTGTCAAAACTCACAAAGTGTACACCAGTTTGAACCCTAGTGTAAACTGTGTACCTGGAATAGTAATAAAGTGTCAGTGTGGGTCTATTGATTGTAACAAATGCACCCATCTGGTTAGGGTGCAGACAGTGGGAAGGCTGTGCTTGTATATAGTGAGAATAGCAGGGATACAGGAAATATCTGTACTTTTCACTTAGTTTTGGCATGAGCCTAAAACTCCTTTAAAAATAGTCTTTTAAGGGGAGGAGGACAAGGGGGCAGGGAAGAGTAACGGGAGGAGAAAGAGATTAATAGTCTCCATAAGGCCAAACCTCAGAGAGTAGTCCCTTGGCTCCTCTCTGGCAGAAAAATTACTTGCTCTTTTATATAAGTTCTCACAAGAACAATTATTCCTGCTTATTTTACTGTTTCTAAAGCACTGCACTGTACCTGTTTTTGAGGTCTCTTTTTGAACTATTGGCACTGGACAGGGTCTAAAGCTGTCCCCCAAGGTGGAGACGGGAAACCTTGACTCCCCCCAACTCCGGGTCAGGTTGCAGCTTCACTGATTTCCATCAAAAAAGAATTTACAGGTCATGTCAATAAGAGGCATAAAAAGATTTAGGCAGAATTTAAAAAGTACTCAAAGAAACAAGAGTGCGGGCCCTGAGGAGGCCCCTATGAGGTTTGACAAGTTTGACAAGCCAACGAGGCTTGAAAGTTTTTACGTAAACTTGGGAGTGTCCCTAAAATGGGCTATTTTGGATGTGTATTCTGGGGAGATATGTTAAAATAGAAACCATTTACACATGTTTAAGGCTGAGTTATGCTGTCCTCTCAATAGTGTGATTCCTGAAGATGGAGGTTGTTAGAAGGGAGTGCAGTTTAAGGGTGCGAGGCGGGAGCCCAGAGCTCAGTCCACAGGCTCACTGTCTATAAGGCCCTTAGGGATTTTTCCTAGAGGAGAGGGGAAAAAAATTTAAATAATTTTTGTGTCCTGAAGCTGCAGTTTTTCTTTAAAAGTACAATTTTTATATTACACTTTTTCTTGTCTCCTTCCTCCTGATCATTATTTCCTTGCCTCATCTCACTATGACTTGCCTGAGGGCAGCCGCGATGTCCTGTTTTGTGATAGTCCTAGAAGTGCTATGCAGCAGAGGTGAAATGTGCAGAGGAGGTCTTACAGTTACTGTTTTAAGATTTTACCTCAGATTCTGATCTTCCTCAGCCTTCTGGGGATCCTGAAGACAGCCTCTTCCAAGTGGTTCATCCCATGACACAAGTCAGAAAGAGAGGGAGAGAGAATTCAGGAAAGAGCCCAGGACACTGAGAACACAGGACCCCTAAACTAAGGACTTACCTATATGGAGAATCCTCACACAGCTGCATATTTCTCTAGCAGAGCTTTGGACAGTCCTCCTCCTTGGGGACAGTATGAGCAAGTGAAGGGGGAAATTCAGGACCAGACACAGGTCACCTGGGAGAGTCCATGGGGTGGTGATTTTCTCCAGAGCACCAGAAACCACCTCCACCAGCTCCCACTGGCTGCATGCAATGCCTACATTACTGCTTAGCTAGACACAAATGTGTGAGATGTATTTCTGGGAGAGAGGACATTTTAAACTTTATCATTTCCTTAGACCCAACTGCAAGTCATATGTAGTTCAGAGGACGATAGAGAGAAACTATAAAGACACTGATGCTAAGAGTGGAAAGGCAGTTTCCAGAGAGGTGACAGAGCACTGAAAACAACTTTTCTTTACTTCCCAGATTTGCCACCATTTAATGTACAAAGTGAATACTCTTAACTGCACAATTCCTTTCATTATTGGAATTTATTGTGGGTTTTAACTCCAGGTACACATACACATGTAAGGACATCCAGCCAGTGACATCACGTTAAAGGAGAACAGCTTGACCTTTGACCATCTTATTGAAGAATCCTTAATTCAGATTGAAAAGCTGGGGAAAGAGGCAGGGACGCCTTGGGCGAGGAGTGTGTGTTCCAGCCATTTTGCAGTTAGTAAATGTGGGGGACAGGGCTGGACCTCTCCTCTTCGCATGTGGTTTTTGAACGGTATGGGACTTGTTTCTGTAGCCTCCTTAGCCGAGATCCTTAAGGGCAGAGCCTGGGACCTGCTGATGTCTGAGTTGCCTTACAACCAGTAAAAAGTTGTAAAATAAAACTTGAGCTGAAGTTTCCTGTCAAGGAGAAGAGGAAGTGGCTGTCTTGGCAGATTTTGTCCTCTTGGCAGATTTTGTCCTCTTGGCAGATTTTGTCCTCTAGGTAGGTTCCCTGCTCCTGCATAACTGAGAGGAGACATTGCCTCGCTGGGAGGCTCTGATCCACAAGGAGGCCAAGTGAGAGTGCTAGATGTAGATGTGGTTTAAGAAAGTCATGAGACATCAGGGGACAGTTTAGAGGACAGCTGGTAGGAGGGTAAAGACTTTTGAAAGAGAGGGATAGGAAGAGGGGTGGTGTGTGGGATTTGGGGATTGTTTGAACCTGATGGGAGGAATCAGAATAACTGTGACAGCTGATTTTGGACATTTGCAGGGTTACTGTATAGAGCAAATCTTCTCAACTTTTGTTCATGGCGAGACCCTCATAGAAAAATACCAAGTTACATGTCCCACAGGGCAGTCAGTGAGGCCGCACAAGCCTAGGTTCCACCCTGACGCTTCGACACACGAGGTCCCACCTGCTACAAGGACTGAGGGGATCAATTGCTTAGCACTGTATCCTATCCCTGCTTTGGGGAATCATATATTTCTTATCAAACTGATGTGAAGGGCAGGGACTGTTTTCATCTTAGAAGAAGTGGGATCAAAATAATAAATGAAGAGTTGAACTGTAAGGAAGAAATGATTGATTCTTGGATTTGAAAATACTGATTTGTCAGAGGATCTGTGTGTTTTTGTGTATGCAGCATGTTCATTTAGCTTTTGTACTGTTTGTTTCACTAGGTCTAGGTACAGGTGAACATTCTGGGTATTAAGCCAGACTTCTGAGGCAGTACAATTGATGGGATCCAAGTGAAGAGTTCCAATTTGTATGCACAGCTAAATTAGATAGAAATTAATAGACAGAGAGGGATGTGGCCCTTGAGGAAGTTACATATAAGCGTGCCTAGAGATAAATGTTAGCTTGAGATTATATTGATTAGCACCATCTGGTCCAGTGAGGCATTAGATGCCCAGGTGGGTGACAAGTACATCTGGACCCATCCCTTTCCAGAAATGCCTGTGTTCATTCCGTGTACTGTACCCTTGCAACATGCCTCACTTTCCTATTGGGTCAATATTAGCTAAGTGACTACACTTGTAATCCTATAGGTTGATTGTAGTTTGACCCATGTTGTACCCATATTGAAATACTGCTGTATTAAAGCAGAACTTGGAAACCTAGCCTTTCTCTCCCTCTGTAAAATCTTCCCAGCTCGGGAGAGCAACTCCTTGGGTAGCCCCTCCCTCAGGAACATGGACTTGCACTTTCTCACGAGGTCCTGTGCTTTCCTCACTGATAAGGGAGACACTTCAGGCAGTTCACTCACGGGAATCTGCTCCTTTAGAAGTCCAGTGCTGGGAACCAACACTGATAAAGTTAAAAACAAGCTCCACAGCATCCTAACATCCCGAGATGCATAGGATGTGTTTTCTTGGAAGGCTAAGAGAGGGTTAGCTGCTAGGATGACTAATTGCTTTTGTTCCACTTCTGTATCTCTACTTGCTTGACATCACAAATTGTATAAAAGACAGCCTCTCCTTAGTTTGGAGCCCAGCCTAGTTTGAGCATATCTCGTGGCTGGGACAGTGCACCATTAAAGTCATCCTGAAAATCCCTCCTGGTCTCTCCTGGAAATTCTGCAACAGTATAAATTACCCCTGACAAAGAGCCTTGGTAGACCCCCAGGAACAGCGCCCCCCCCCCGCCTGAAATCTAGGCGCTATTTTTCTTCTCCTTTTGTACAATAAACTCTCTTAACTTCCTCCTTGGGTTTGCGACTTCATTGCTTCATGTTATGTAACCCCGAATTTGGCACATCTGACATCTAATAGGTTGGGAGTTTTTTTTCCCATATCACAATGGTAAAGGGGGACCCAGATTAAATCTGAGTCACAGATAGAACAAAAAGAACACCTCGGAGGTAAGCACATGATGTGAAGGAAGAGTGAAGTTGGGAAATGGAAAAGTGAGATAGGCCAGAGGGGTCTGCTGTGCTGGGGGGGGGAGGGGCACCGAGCACACTCTCCTCGGGTGTCCCCTCCCCCACCTGCAAACCCCCTTTGTGACTCCCATCCTCTGTGATGCAGGCAGGAGTATATAGTCAAGCTCTTGCACCCTCAGAACTCAGTTGCCTCAGGCAGCCTTGCGATTCAGATGGAGAATGTTCTCTATTTTGTTGAATAGCTATATGGAGCCATGGCTGAGCTATGGCTCAACTTTCTTAGATGCAGACCCCAACAGTACCTTTCTGAGTGCTGTGGGGTTGCTGCTTCTGCCCCTGTGCTATCTGTTGCTGAAACCATTTTTACCAACCTTCTGGGACCAAGAGGATATCCCAAAGGTAAGGACACATAGATCAATCCCTGAGAGATTCTTTGCTGTTGTTTCCCATTTCTTTCTGCCCATTAGTAAATGAGCTTTGTTGACTCAGGAGACAAGTGAGATGGGAGGTCTGAAGAGAAGACAGAGAAACCCTCATTAGCAGAAGAGGTCAGGCCAGGGGAGGAGATGAGGGAGGACTAATATTTCCATCTGAAGCTCACACACTACCTCTCTGGGTGCAGCAGAAGGTTCCAGGCTAAGATCCCAAGCAGTGATTCCCTGGCCCTGGTTGGCTCACAGATTGTGTGTTCTCTGCAGAAGAACAGTCCGTCCTGATGCTTGATTGTCAGTCCCATTCCCTTGTCTGGGGTCCTTCCCCAAGCCTGTCTTCTTGGGGGGCTGATCAGGAGGAAAGCAGCACTGACCTCACAGAGCCTCTGAGCAGAGCCTGGGGCCTGAGATCTCTCCCCAAGACACAAGGTTCCCCACAAGGAGCACAGTTATCTTAGTTGCTATTCCCTCCTGGAACAAAGGATTTCTGATGCAGAAAGTAAGTGTTGATCTCCCAGACGAAATCACCCTTTGAGTTTTTCAAAGATGGAAAAATTGAAAATACCTAACCATCTTTAAAAATTAGTAAAAGGAACAAATGAGTAAAAAGTCAAATGATTTTTGGGCTCTCTTAATTAAAATAAGAGTTAAATGATTAATAAATGTCTGAGCCACTAGAGAGAGGGATGAGATAAATGAGTCCCAGCCCTTCATTCTTTTCTTTTGGTTCTCAGCTACAGCACAGAAGCAGGAGGAGGAGGAGGAGGAGAAGCACAACACTTAAAGGTATGTTTCTTCCTCTCTGACCTCACCTCCTCAAGGATGAGCCATCCCGTTCTTTCCATGAGGTTCCAGGTCCATGAGCTCTGGAGAGGTTAGTAGTCAAACATGGTCTGTCAGGGTCCAGAGGCTTCAGAGGAGAGGCCCCAGGGAGGAGTGAGAGCTGAGACACCTCTTAGAGGCCTGCTCTGCCCACTGTGGGTGTGATGCAGGGCTGGACCTGGCAGGGCTGGGAGCTGCCGAACAGGCCCCTCGTGTGAGTTGTCCAGGATTGATTTCAGGTCACCTGGGAGCCACACCTGCTGTCCCTGAAGTGGGTAAAGTGCTTCATTCCTACACACTCACACTCAGCTCTGGGGTAAACCCTGACTTCTGTTTTTATATGGTCATTTCAAGCATTACACTGGAAGAAGCACACACACACATGTGGTCACCCAATGTTACCCTTGGCCAGTAGGCTTTGTGTACTGATTACTGGGATTTCCGACTTTAACGCCCTAAGTGTTCCTCCTGCATGGACTGCTATGAGACACTTGTATTTTGACCTTCACTAGATGTCACCCCTTTTCCTGGTTTTCCAGGTTGGAGAGCAAGCCTGAAAGAAAGACAGGAGGGGAGGAAGCTGCTTTCCTTTGTGAAAAGGTAACTAGCCAATTCCTTCTTTCCTCTTCCCTTTCCCTACATGTTCTATGAGTCCCATGGATTCAGTGCTGGTCAAGGTTGCCACAAGTATGTGAATGGAGGCTTGGAGAGAAGCTACGGAGTGCTGTGACATCATAGGGCTGTGCTTTGTGATGTCATGGCTCTGTGGCAGTGGAAAGGAAGTAGAAAGTGTCAGAGCCCCACCCCCTCAGGACATCAGACCTTCCTTCCCTTGTGCTGGTCCTGGCTACAGCTTTGTACTTTCTATCTCCTGCAGCCCCCTGGACCAGCATCCTGATATCATCCACTTCCGACAACTGCTGTGTCCAGACCCCCTCTGTGACATCTGTAACACCACAACAGCTAAAGTCAGTCGAATGTTCTTTCAGGCATCCCTGGAAGATGCTGCTCATACTGCGACCTACTTGACTTCCACAGATTCTGACTCATCAAGCACACAGTCCTTTGCCATCTCACCAGTCCTTCCAGGACACCAAATTCCAGGCCCTGTGCCTGAACCTTCTCCACCTCTGCCCTCTGTTCTCCCACCTAACCTGGTAACCTCTTTTGTAGACTCACTGTCACCTGTGCCACTGGGTGACTGTCAGCATGCAGAGCCTACTCCTCCCTTAGACTCCAAATCCCCAGTGGACCATTCTCCACCAGAGCCACTTTCCTGTCCCACTTCCCTGCTATACTGCACTCAGGAAGGAAAACTGATTCTTCAATCAAAAAGCACCTCGTCAGTTAATGACAGTGCTGGTAGGTTCTCCACTAACCACCTTTATCCCATGGAAGCCTCTCTTCATCACAGTGAAGGTTATCTTGTAGAGCCTGGAAACCTCAAGTTTCTCAGCCCTGAGAGCTGGGCCCTCCTGGAAAGACAAATTAAAAAGAAAGGTGATTTGCTGATGGGCAAAGGTCAGGGAAAGGGAACAGAATCTTTTCCAAAGCAACATCAGCCAGATTCCCCACTAAATTTTCCATGGAAAAGATCAGAGTCATCTGCTGATCAGTGGCATTCTGCACGCCCCCTTCCTATTTGGAGCAGTGAAGGCAAACCAGAGGAGCTGCTCACACATCTGAAGCCCCCAGGTCTTAAGACCTTGGGGGATCATTTAGAGCAAAAATATAGCCAGTTCTTCTGGGGTCTTCCATCTCTACACAGTGAGTCACTGAACTCCACTGTACCTGCCTCAGGCGACTGTTCTTCAAGTTTTATTTGCTTTAATACGATCTGCAGCACCTCCACAGCCCATGAATCTCCAGTCCCTCCACATCCTTCACCTCTATCCTTGCCCGAGGCCCAACCTCAACCCTTGTCCCAAATTCTGCCCCAATCTCACTTCCCTGATACCCTTCCTGTGCAGACCCAGGCCCAGTGTCAGTCCCCACCTTTAAGTCTGTTACCTTCTACTCAGTGCCAGCCTAGAAGCTGTGGAGTGTGTTTTCACGGCACCCAGGGTGAGATACAGTCCCTTACACCAGCTGAAATTCAACATCTGGAAGGTAACGTACTGCAGAAAGTACAGGAGAGTGTGTGGGGCCTACCCTATGTGGTCCAAAGATCTCGGGAAGACTTCTGTCCTCCAGCTCCCAAGCTTTCACTGATTCGCCAGGCCTCCAAGGCCCATATGCCAGTTTCCATCTTACCTGGAGATTTCCCCTGCAGCAGTGAGCTGCGAAAGAAACTAGAGCACCACCTTCGGAAGAGGCTCATTCAACACCGCTGGGGCCTGCCCCGAAGAGTCCTTGAGTCGCTATCCATGATGCAACCCCGGAGTCAGGTCCCTCAGGCCTCTGAGTCAAAAGAAAGTTATGGGCTTTCTTGGATCTCTTTGTATAAGGGTCAGAGCAGCAAGGACTTGAGCCAGTCTGGAACCGTCTATGAGAGGAGTTCAGAAGTGCTGCCTTTAGAGGAAGGGGTGGGGAATAACGAGGGTCAGAGCCCAGCGAGTGGCCCCCAAAACCTGTTGAGTGCCCATGACAGGATCACAGATAGTGCTCAGGGCTCTTACTCAGAGGAAGCCCTGGAAAGTGAAGCGGGGGAACATTCAGAGTCCTCAAATGTGAGTGTACACCAGAAACACCTTGAAAATGCCCTGAAAGTACACTTAAGTAAGAAGTTTGAGGAAATTCATGAGGGCCAGATCCCTGATGCTGTGAATAAATCATGGCATTCCATCAACCTGACCCTTCCCTTTCCTGAGAAATCTCCCAGCCAAATAAAAGGCAGAGATAGAACACCACTGGTGGGTAAGGACAGCTACGTGGACACCTCCCAAGATATTTCCTTCCTTAGTTCCAGCAAACAAAAGATGATGGAAGAGCATATTCTAACTTTTCGTAGGAGAATGATGTGGGGCCTTCCTCACAAAGTCCAGGAATCCATAGAAATCTCCAACATAAAGGAGGACCTGCACCCGGCTCTTTCTCATTCTAAATCTCCCTTCTCAGATACCTATATTTCTGACTTGGATTCTAAAACGGGGGTCTTCAAGACCCTTAGAAGAAGTTCTAATGCTTCGCAAGCACACAAAGTGGAAACAAATTCAGTTGTGGGTCTTCCTCACTCTGCTACCTCACATGCGGGCATGGAAGGACACAGGGCGCTGAGACAGTCACCCAAAACTTACACCAACCCTGAGCTTACAGAGAACATGCGGACAGTGGAGCGTGGCACACAGGTCTCTCTGCTCCCCACACGCAGGAACACAGACACAGGGGGTCAGAAGCAGACCCTACAAGACAAGAGACGCCACCCAAAGCCACCCACAGGGCAGGCTGGGGCTGCACCTGAAGTACGTGCTAAGAGAATGCGTTCCTGCAGTGACAAAGGGAGGCTGCAGAGCACAGTAACAAAGCAGTTAGAATATTTACCCAAGTGTGACAAGTCCAGGGAGATAGTTAAAGCAGAGGAGCTGAGTGATCTTCAGTCACAGACTAGTAACATCTCGTCAACTGGCAAGTCAGGGCTCATTCTAAGGAGAGGTGTAAATGCCAGTAAAAGAGAAACTTCCCTGATCACCAAAAGGCCCCTTCCAAGAACAGCATGTTCCCAAGACTTTAAATCATCAAAATCTGGAAATCGTCTACTTAATGAGCTGAAGTTTAATGTAGAGAGCAGGAAGAAGAGCCAGTCTCAGGGCCCTCCCACTAATGTGTCTCTTGCCTCCAAGAACTTGAAAACCCAGACCTTACTCCATCATGACCAGAGTGCCTCCGGTGGGGACATGACGGTTTCCCAGGTGATGCATGCTCACTTGGACATCACAAAATCCCACCTGGAGCAGCAGCAAGCGCCCTGGTTCCCTAAACAAGTCTTATGCAAACACCAAGACAGGAAATTCCCTCCAGAATCAAAAAGAGAGCGTCCTTTGACACTCAAAACAGGAGACCTCAGTGGAGGGGATGCCAGGCTCGACACACACCAGCACAGAAGACGCCGTCCAGACCGAGACAGGACACTAGAAAAGACTCTCGGGGGCAAATCTTCCCAAGCCCTGTCACCGAGAGGAGAGCCCCCTCCTGAAAATCTCTTCAGAAACAAGATGAAACACTTTTTCAAATGGATTTGTCCTAGTGTGAAACCAGAGGCCAAGAAAGCCCCTCAAAAAGGCCAGCTCCTGATTGCCCTTGGCACAGAAAGGGCCCAGTTAGAGGGGGAACTGGCTTTATTGAGAACACCAAAGACTAGAAAGTTGCCACAACCTTGGCAAAAGTCTTTTACTAGAATTTGCAGGAAGGATATTTTGTTCCCCTAAAATAATTCCTTCTGTGTTGAAAATATGGATGGCCCCCAATAAATGTCCTAAAAAAGTGATATCTTTTTGTGTGCTCTGTGGGGAACACAGGTTTCAGGTAATTAGGGATGGAGCTTGTGGAAAGGGATAAATATAGTTCCCCCCAGTTGCCCCTTTGGCTTCTAAAAGGTGACCAGTTCCCTGGAACTCTTGTTGAATAGATATCACACGTCCCCAAAAGAGCCTCCTGTGAGAAAATGGCTGTGCTTCCTGCCCCTAGCTTAGTCTCCAAGACGTCGTGTGGCCACGCATACCATCCTCCTCATTCATTGCAGTGAGGAAGACAGGTCTTCTGTACCTCAGGGAGGGTCCAAAACAGGTAAGGTTTTGAGAATAGAGTGGATTAGGTATTTTCAGAGACCTTTGTCTGTGACCACAGCTCACACAGGAGGGTGACCTTGCTTAGTGTTTGGGGGATGGTCCTGTTCGGTATTCCAGGGGTTGGGTCGGGTCTCCTGTGAGGTGTGTGCTAATGTTTCAGAAACATGCTTTGTTTTGCCTTGCCATTGATTTACCCTCCAGTAAATCACCTAAAGAAAGTGTTTTCCCTATCCTGGTTATTTCTTTTGGTTGCCTGGACTGACATTTTCACCTAGCTGTCAATGGTGGTGACATTTTACTCTCCAGGTAAAATAAAGCTGGGAGTAAGGAAAAGATATCCTAGAGAGGATAGGACAGCAAGAAAACATGCACAGGGAAAGAATGACCCTGCTGGAGAATAAAGGTTTATGCTCCATCATCCACATTTCATGACCTGGTACTGCTCCTGCTATTTTCTGATATGATCCAGTCAGCACTTCCTTGAGGCTGATCAGAGGACCACAGAGCCCACTGTCCCACCAGCAGAAGTGTACATGGGGCTTTCTTTGAGCACTAAATATTTGCAGGGCTGTCATCAGTCATAGCCTCTCTCCCTTTAGTGAAGATGAACTCAGTGCCTTCCATCTGTTCTTGATGACAACATGCAGGGTCTTGTGTGTGCAGTTCGCCCATCAGAGTGGACATGCCACTCTGAGCTTTATGGCATTGGCGGAGAGTCATGGCAGGTCTTTCCCAGATCACTTGCAGCTCATGTTCCAGCACCAGGGATACAGATATTTGTGGATTTCCTATGTGCCTATGCCAAGCACTCTCTGGCCAAGACTGACACATACCTACTGTAGAAACAGTGGTCTTTTGGGATGGCAACTATATTTGTCTCTTTCCCACTGTTGAGAATAATGCCTGACACCCACAAGCTAAAGGAGGAGAAGCTTATTTGGCTCAGTTTCACTGGGTTCATTCTAAAGCTGGCTGGCTCCAAGGCCAAAGCATGTGGTGGAAGGGCATGATGGAGGAAAATCACTCAGCCCATGGCAGCCTGGAAGCAGAGAGAGAGGGGACAAGAACATACCCCTCCAGGTCATGGCTCACATCCAGCCAGACCACCACCTGAAAGCACATTCAGCTGCTGAACTCATCAGTCCACAGGTGAATACAGGGCCCCCTGATCCAATCACCATATACACACATGAGAGTTTAGTGGGACCTTTTAGATCTAAACCACAGCAGGAACTCTGTACATACAGGGACTAATAAATGGTTTGAATTTCCCAGAAGGTTTCCCAGAAGTGGTTTTTCCATGAAAAACTTAATGCTGGGTGTCAAAATAAAAACAGAAAAATATATGTCCACTCTAGCCCCCTCATTGTACCATAGCTGCTGTTGTCCAGGTTCATGCCACTGACTGCAGTATCTAAAGCTTAGTGTTGTAGTTAGAAAGCAGACTCTCCAGGGCTCTGGAAAAGACAAAACATGGGAGAGTTGTAGGGCAAGAAGCCGGCAGAGGTGAGGAATTGTTGAGGACCCAATGTCTATGGTGACAGAGTTGCCAATAACCTGGCCTCTAAATTCTCAGTTGTGCACCTTTGGGCTTTTTCCTGCCATTCTAGTTCACTCACTGCCACATCTTAGTATGTTATCACCAGGACCCCTGTGCCATTGGGGTCATGCACTTCTTCCCATCCTCCCAGCGTGCATGCAGTTTGCCATGTTTCAACTCTAGGTCACTCTCCATTCATCTACCCACCTAGTTCTGTCTGTAGTTTTCTCCCTTCAAGTTTTCTTAGGCAACCAACGAACATTTGAAGAAAAGCTCAAGTCCAAATATGTCTATTTCACTCTCCATCAATCCTATCTGGTAACAATCCCATCTCTTTGTCTTTCTACAAATGTCTTCTAATCACACTATTGGACTACTTAAGTCTTGTAAGTCAACTAAATTCATGATCAGCACCAGCAGTAACTGGAAATAATTCACTTATTCCACAATAATCATCCCGTGCCTATTCTCAGTGAGCAAAGTTCATGGAACTGAGGTTACTGCTCACATAGATTTTAATCTCCCTGCACTTTCCTCAGAATGAGGCTATCTTTACTCGCTCAGATGTTGTCCTGGACTCACTATTCACAAAGGAAAATGAAGCCATCAGATAAGAACTTGACATAAACCTTCAGAAAAACTACATTGAGGCCTCTTTCCCTCATTTCTTTCCTGGTCCCAACCTGAAACATATGACATTCTTGAAATGTCTTTCTGGAGGGACATCTGACTTCTAGACCAGCCCTCGCCAGTCATCCTCTGCAGCCTTTCCCTCTCCACACACAAGCAAGTTGGCATTTTTGCTTTCAAAAAGCTTTTTATTACAAAAATGTTTAAGCATATTTAGAGCAGATAGAACTGTGTAACTCCCCATGTATCTTCATCTCAACTTGCACAAGGTAGGGTGCTCCATCTTTTACACTATGCTATAAAGGGCAAAGACCATCACTCTTTCATAATTTGTCCATTACCATTTAGACCTAGATTATGTGTTAAAGGACTGGGCACCAGCCTGTGGTGGTCTTAGGAGATGGTGGGAAAATTAGGAGGAGGGGTCTGGTGGAAGTTACACCCTTGCGGACAGGTCCTTGAAGGGGATATTAGGAACCTGGCCCCTCGGGATAGATATACAACTATTAAAAATTAAAAAAATATTTTTTATTAAAAATATATTAAAAATTATGAACTATAGACACTCGAGGAATTGTATGTATATTATGTGAACTGTTCCAATAAAACTTAAAAAAAGATTTAAAAATTATGGTGCTTGAGGATGATAAGAATAGGAAAGATGATGACAAAAAGGATGAACACATTTTTGGAAAATGAAAATCTGTGGAGGAGAGGTAAGCGACGTAGCAAAGCAGACTGAGCACCTGCAAACCACCTTCTCCCACAAACCTCTGGAAGACACGTGACCCAGTGACGCTGAGACAGCAACTAGAATGCCGGTGTTACCTGCTGTAAATGTGGTTCCTTGAGACTTGGCCATTTTCTTCTACATTGTGTGTCCTTAAGAAAAAATGGGGAGGAATTTTCCAGGATTTAGTAAAACCCTGCTGCAATGTTAGGTGCTTGCATTGTGAAAGAGGATCAAAGCTGGTGTTGAGCACTCATGAGGGTTGAGTGTGGTGGGGGCAGCTGCGGGAATAAAATGAAAAACTTCAAATATTAGAGCTCAGTACAACACAGTAGTCCATTTAGAAATGTATTTTCAATGAAACTTGTTGAAAAGTTGTACGAGTGCTATGCAATAGTATACATTTTTCCAGATTTACCTATTGTTAATATTTTGACATTTTTGCAATCTTTTTTCTTCCTCTCCATGTCTGTCCACACATACACAAAAGTGCATTTTTTACTGAATGTGTTATTTATGTACATGTACGTGTTAGAGATCATGTACTATTTTCTTGAATATTTCATTGTACACTAAGACACTTTTGGCAGGATCATTTTAAATGAAATAAACCAGACCTGTAAGTCAACTGTTGCATGTTTTCCCTAATACATGCAATCTTAAAAAGATTACATGACAATAAAAAGGACGCTATTATTACACAAGAGGGCAGTAATAAGGAGGAAGGGGAAAGGACATGTTAAAGAAGGTAATAGGAGGATGGATGTGACCAAAATATCTTATAGGCATGTATGAAAATACCACATTGAAATCCAATATTTTATAAAATTAACTGAATTAATAAAATACACAAAAGTTTTGTTATATACTCAATTATCTTAATCAGTGAACTTAATGCTGGCATAAAACTTTTGACTAATCTCATTAATATTCCATTTTTGTCAATTTATCCAGTAGTATACTTGTGCTTTTTAAAAATTCCTTTTCAGAGGATGCAGTCTGGAATCTCATATTACATTTAGTTTTCATGTGTCTTAGCTTCCTTTACTCTAAAAGAGTTTCTCAGTCTTTGTTAGCCAGTGGTCCATTTTATGGTCCCCATCTCACCTGGACATTTTCTGATGGAGCTTGCTCATATGTTAATGAATGCTTCTATATTTGCAAGTCTTAGAAACTTCAGCAAATCAGGGCCAGATTTGCTGCAAACAAAATTGAAACCAGCACTGCAAGGCTATACAGAGAGATTTTTCTGAAGAGAAAGGTGAATAGATGGAAGGAAGGGGTCCTTGTTTAGAGAAGAGATAAAGGGGACATTTTGGATGCAGGAGAAGACAAGCAAAGAAAGTGGTATCCCTGCAGGTGAGCCATCATCATATGGAAAGGAAAGGATGGGGTGGTCTGGAGCTGCAGCAGATGCATAGGTGAGGGAACATGGTGAGCAGCATCAGGACCTAAGTTTAACTGTGTATAAACCACATAATGAAGCATTAGGGAGTATCTCAGTTACAAGGCGGCCTCACAAGGGGAGAAAAACAAGCACAGTATATACTATCCACAAAAATGACATCTTGCTTAGGTTGATTCCTAGGCATTTAAAGTTTTTGAAGCTTTTATCAGGTAGCCTACTTCCAAAAGTGCCTCAGCAAATAGCATTTACTGGGTTCCAGGTTGCTTGCCTCTCCTTCTGGAGTTAGATTTCAGGTTCTTCTCATCTCATACAAAGAATTGGATGAGACAAGCTAAAAATGGTCCCAAAATTTTGTGAAAAGTGAGGGGTGAAGGGGAAGGAAGAAACCAGCTATGTAGACCAAACCAGGGCAGAGCAAAAGAAAAAGTAAAAGCAAAATTAAAAGTTACGATAGCAAAGCCTTCATGGTGTCAGTGTATCTTTTTATACCGTTTAAATCTCAAGGAAACCCATGACAACTTCTACATCCAGGTCCTGAGAAGGCAGTGCTGAGATCCCATGCCTCAGGCTGATGTCCATCTCCTCAAGTTCTCCTAACAAGTCCACATGCAAGGCTTTGGGAACTGTTCTGCGCATGTGTCTGGAACCTTGTAATTAACAGGTCATGCCCACTTCTGCAGCCAGCTTTGCCACGCCCTACTCTCATATTTCCTCTTGAGACACACAAATCCCTATAATTCTTTATGGGGTGCCGAGGGAGTGGAGGTCTCTGTCTTCTATAGCTTCTTCCAGCTGGAAGGGGCTGTAGACCCTGCCTACTGGGGATTATGTGCTCTCCAACTACCTTGGGTGCTGTGGCTCACGGGCTGGGTTGAAGAAAGGAAAACCTGTCAGGGAACAATGAGAAAAGAGTAAAGACCATTGACCTTCATTATTAGCCCAAACACAAGGAGCAGGTCAGATTTCCACATATCCTGCAGCAACACTGGAGTCTTGCTTTTTGAAGAGAAATGTCAAGTCTTCCAAAGACTCACAGGAGTAGCTTGGGTGATCTTGTTCTTCAGATAGTTCAGGTAGAGCTGGCTTTATTCTAGAAAGATGAATCTAATTATCTGTCTTCACCACCTTTAGTGCAGTGAGTGTGGCAAGGATTACTGAGAAGGAGCCTTTCCACTCTGGGTGTAACTAGTCAGTAGGTGTTCCCTTTTCACAAGCACTTGGTCTCCAGGATGGACAGTAAGTGGTCCTCCTTGGGCCAGGAGCTGGAAGGACTTCGTTCCCATACTTTTGGGCCTGTTACTTGGCAGAGATTAATGAGATATTGTAAAAGGTCTCATAGTCTTTGGGTCTACTATCAGAGGATAAAAATGGCCTGCTACATAACATTTAAAATGGGCTCAAACTTAGCCCAATTTTGAGCATGTTATGAATACCCATGAGTGCTACTGGCAGCAATTGGAGACAGGACTCAGATACCTCTTGGCAAAGTTTTGCCAGAGCTCACTTTAGGGTCTGGTTGGAGGAATATAGTCTGGTTGTAATGATTCCTCGGGAACCAGGAATAAGGCTAGGGTCTTAGGGGCTGTAAGGCTGCCCTTTTTGCTTCCCTGTCAATCTTTGATTTCCCAAAGAGACTTCAGATATGTCTCTCTGGTGGCCCTTGCAGTGCATGACTGAGACCTACTTAGGAAGATACACTGCCTCTAGGAGTTGTAGAATCTGCTGCTTATGCTTGATAGATGATTGTTTATTCATCAGTAAGCCTCTTTCCTTCCAGATGGGTGCATGAGCACGTAGTATCAGAAAGGCACACTTGGGGTCTGCATAGATATTTAACCTTTTGTTTCCTAATATCAGTGCCTGAGTAAGAGCCATTAGCTCTGACTTTTAAACAGAGGTTCCTGGAGGAAGAGATTTAGCTTCAGTGACCTGCTATAAGGTGAAAACTGCATACCCTGCCCTTCAGTGTCCTTCGTGGACAAAGCTACTTCCATCAGTGAATCATACTTCTTCAGGGGCTCGGCAGGACAGATCACTGATGTCTTGTCTATTTGTATTGGTCTGTGAGATGATTTGTTCACAAAAGTGGCTAACTTCTGTGCCTGTAGGCATCAAAGAAGCAGGGTTAAGAGTATAAGTTTTTATCACACTCTCAGGGGTATCTAAGAGCAGGGCCCAATAGTAAGCCATTCTCCTGTTAACCAAAAATAATCCTTAGTCTCCAGAATAGCTCTGACCTGATGGGGAGTCAGGACTTTTAGTCTCTGTCACAAAGTTAACTTTGCAGCTTCTTCTGTTAGTACAGCTGTAGCTGCTATTGCTCTCAGGCATTTGAAAAGTATGCCACTGGACAGGGTTCTTGCCCTAGCATTTGGGGTCAAGACTTCCAAAGCAATTCCTCTCTTCTTAAGTAAGGTACTCCCAGTGCTAGAGCCTGAGCAAGGGCATGTTTTATTCCCTAGGGCACTGTCACTCACTTTTGTCCATTCAAGGGTCACAGACTCAGGGCCCTTGACAGCCTCATATAAAGGCTTTGCCATTAGTCCAAAATTAGGTAGCCACAATCCCCAGGAAGGAGCAAAGCTGTCACTTAGTGGCTGGGGCCCCCAAATCACAGACACCCTGGTTAGGGTCTCTAGACAGCTATTGTTCACCAGGTATAAGAATATATCCCAGGTATTTTCTTTTGAGACTTCATATCCTTCTTTAGCTAGAAATTTGAAAGTCTGTATAGGGTTATTGTTATATAATTTCTGAGATGTACTACAAACCAGAATGTCACCTACATTCTCTAGGAGGGGTTTTTGTTTAAGCTTTAAATTCTTCAAGTCTTTTTCTAGTGCTCAAGCAGAAAGGTGAGGACTGTCTATAAACCCCTGTAGGAGAACTATTTAAGTATATTGCTTTTTTTTTTCTTGAAATGGGATTTTCCTATTCAAAGGCAAATAGATACTGAGAGTCTGGATGTAGGGGGATAGAGAAGAATGCATCTTTTAAATGTAAGATTGAGAAGCAATTGATGTCCCCTGGAATTTGGGAGAGTATTATGTATGGCTCTGCCACTAGAGGATGGACTGGAATGACAGCCTTGCTAAAGAGGCAGAGGTCTTGTACCATCTGATATTCTCTGGAGGGGTTTTACTATAGGGAGAATGGGAGTATTGCAAGGGGACTGTGAGGCTTCAGAAGGCCATATTTGAGAAACTTGTCCATGAGAGGCTGGAAACTTGTCCAGAGACCCTTTACATGCCTCTTTCTTGACTGGATACTGCTTTGGGTTAGGAAATCAGCTGGGGTCTTTTAGTCTTATAACTCCTGGCATAGCAGAATTTGCCCTACCCAGCATTCCATTATAACATGCAGCAGGCTCCATTCATTCAATTTGGTCAGGGAGACCTGGTGTAGTCTCAGCAAGTAAAATCTGTTTTGTCCTTAGCCAGAATTTGAGAATTGCCCCTAATTTTGTTAATAAGTCTCTACCTAGAAAGGGAGCAGGCCACTATGGGACGCTTACAAACTCGTTTAAACACTTAGCCTTTAAAGTAATACCTTAGGTCAGGAGTAAAAGGGCTCCCTTGGTCCCAACTATGGCTATAGACCTAGAGAAGAGTTTTCCAGAGCAGGAAATCAAAACAGAATAAGCTTCCCTGGTATCAATAAGCAGTTGAATTGGCTCACCCATGACGTCTAAGTGTCCCCAGTGTTTCTTGGAAGAGAAGGTACATCCATGGAAAGAGGCATTGCAGCTTCCCTTAGGCCTCTTCAGTCATCAGAGCAGGCAATGAGGCTTCTGGCCTAGCCCCTCTCTGGGAGCGGGGACAGTCAGACCTCCCGTGCCACAGGCCAGGGACATCAGCTGTCTCACGTGCAGAGCAGGGCCCCGGTGGAGGCTTGGCGCAATCTCTTTCCCAGTGTCCAGTACTCTTGCACTGGAGACGGGAACCCTTTCCTCAGTTGTTCTGGGTGTTTCCTAGTATCTGGGTGGATTAAAGCATTACCAACTGTGACAGCCATAATCCTAGCCTTTCTCTGTTGTCTCTCCTGCAGGTCCTGATTGTTGGACACAGAAGAGGCTGTGTCCAGCAATTGGGCCATAGTGGTCTGTGATCACATCTGAAGTTTTTGTAGCTTAAGTCAAACATCTGGGGCTGACTGACAGATGAAATGATACATCATTTGTGCCTCTCCGTCTCTGGAAAATGGATCTATATTAGTATTCTTGCTGAAGGCCTCTGCTAATTGGTTATAAAACAAACCTGGATTTTCTTCTGCATCTTATGAGACCCTACTCACTTTATCTTAACTAACAACTTTTTAAAGCACCTTTTCATCCCCATGATAAGACCAGTTGGCATACTGGACATCATTTCTAGTCCAGGACTAGTATGACATTCCCAGTTTGCCTCTGTTTGAGGGAGAATAACTTCTCCAGGGTGGTTTCCTTCCCCTTTTCAGGCATGTTACCCATCGGTATTTTCCAGCCTCTTGTAGGATTCTTTGTCTTTCACCTGGAGTAAAGCAAATGGCCAAGATGAATTGAACATTTGCCATGGTAAGTCAAAAAAAGGATGAAAATTTGAAACCTATCTGCACACTTACTAGGGTCCTCTGAATAGTTCACCTAGTCATTCTTCACACTTGGACATCTACAACTGAAAAAAGGACCTGAACTCAAGTATTTTCTTCCATTCCTGGGACGTTTCTTAGGGGCAAGGCAAGTTGTGAATTAGAGTAGAAAGAAGGATCAGTTCGGGTTCTACCTGTGGGGTTTAAAAGCTGTCTGAGAAGCAGGCAAGGGGGACTGAGGAACACTGGGTTCCCCTGGAGCACCAGGCTCTAGTGGAGTTCCTGAACTGCTTGGAGGGCATGGAGTTGGTTTATTGGCTTGCAGGTTTAAGGAGGAATTTGAGGAGAATTCCCAATATCATCAGACAGACTAGAGAGATCCACATCCCCCTGGGAGACAAGTGTGGGTCTTAGGATGGGGTCATCCAGAATATCTTTCTCTTCCACAAGGGTCACTCTAAACACCATAGTTCCTGAGCATTCTCTTTGGTAGAGAGTCACTGAAGCATGAACATAAGGCTTTGCATTCCAGCTTGTACATTTTAAGCAGAAATGCTGTAACAGCAGAATAGTCTCATAACTGAAAGCACCATCCTAGACCCATATCTCACCATAACCCACTTCAGACTGGACCCAAACTGTATTGCAATAATAGATAAGTTGCTTTTCGTTTAGATTGTCAGGATCAAACATTTCCCACCCAGCGAGAACATGGACTAGTGGCGATGTTAGTGAAATCTGTGTGGTGGTGAGATCCAACAGATCTCCTCTCTGCTTGTTGTGGGACCTGTAGAGACAAGGTGACAGCTAGGGCTGTGCTCCTTAAGGAGGAATCCCATGCATAAGGCGAGACCCGAAGTCCACAGGGTGCACCTTGGGAGACGTTACAAAACCTGGGTAAATGTCTCTATTTTGAATCTTACAGTGATGCAGGCATCATTTACCACAGAAGGGTACAGAAGGAAGCACCCCCCCCCACCATCTTGGTGGTTTTGTCTCCACGTTTGGTCCCATTAACTCATTAGAGAGAAGGGGGCTGAGCCATCTGTGGGCCTTGCCTAGTCCAAACTCCTGTGAGGTAATAGCAGAGCTTTCCCAAGCAAAATTCTTTTAACCACCTCATCAGAGCCCTTGAAGGTCCAACTTTATTTAAAACATGTGGGAAAACATCTCTTGCATTTACTCTGATAGAAAAAGTACTAAGAATGGGGACGGCTGTTTTTATACACTTACATTTACTTTAGTAAAATTTTTAAGTGTTAAAATATTGCTTTGTTCAGGCCTCAGGCATCAGCCCTTATTTGTCTGCATTTAAACAGGGAAGCACACAAGCCTGGTGGTGATTGCTGCAGGCAGCTCTTGGGCCAGAGGGCACAGTGTTGCAGGTGCTCAGTCCTGGCAACAGCCTTGGGCATTTTAAAGTGGACAATTTTTTTTTCATTTCTCCCCCATAACCAAGGTAAGGCAAGGTAAGATGGTCATGCCCTGCTGGGATGGGAGCAGACCTCTCTGGTGTTGCCCACAGGAGATCTGCATTCACCCAGTTGTGAGCACCTGCATTTGCTCAGGACTTGTGGTGTGTTTGTAGCATACCCCCGACCCTGCAAAAAAGTTTTATATCAGAAAAGTCTTCATGAGTTCTTTTTTTGTTTTGTTTTGTTTTTGGCTTTTCTCCGGTACCGGGAACTGAACTCACGACCTTGCACTTGCCAGGCAGGTGCTTTGACGCTGAGCTAAATCCCCAGCCCCCTTCATGAGTTCTTAAAGGGATTATACAGTTTTTCCTTTTTGTGGGGGAAAAAAAGAAAAAATTTCATCTCTCTGGTTTTCCATAAGCCCATATGCTGTTTAAAATATAAGGCCGGTGTGGTGGATTGACAACTGGTGTCAACTTATTAATAGGTTCCTCCCCGAGTATGAATTGCTGAATCATTACGGTGGTGGTCTAACATGGCTGAAGCCCAAAAACAACAGCCTATCTTCCAAATGACCACTTCCCCCTTCTCCCCTCAGCCCTGAATACAACTTCCTGTTACCCTTTCCACATGCATGAGGGAAGCCCCAGTCAGCTTCTAGCCAGAGTCCTCATAAACCCCCAGCCTCCTTTGTCCACCTCGAGGAGCCCTGAGCTGCATGCGGTTCTCTCCTCTCCTCTGCATGTCTGGAGTAAAGGCCTTTTTCCATCTCCTTTGTTTGCCTCTTCTTCTGCACTGAAAACCTGAAACCTATAACACCAAGCTGAACTGAGTAAGCGTGGTGCTGGGTGTGGAAGGCCCACCTGAGGACTGTTGCCAGCAGCATAAGAAGCAGAACTGGAGCAGAAGTTAGGCTGTTAGGAGTAGGTAGAAGCTGTTGGGAGTCTGTTGGAAGCAGAGAGAAGCTGTAAGGAGCTGCTGGTTTTCTTGGAGAAGCTTGTCATTCTGGCTTTCCTGATGAACTTGGCTATTTTCATCCCCCAAGGAGCATGGGACCTTGTTGTTGCTGAGAATGGCTTTGGCTCCATTCTTTGGAGGAGCTCCAGTCTTCACCTTCAGCTTGGACACCGTCTCTTGGCTTCTAGTGGAGACTGTTCAGCTTTCTCTTTGGATTCTCCAGCCTTCCAGTGTAGACTCATCAGCCTCTGTTGCAGACCCATCAGCTTCCTGATATGGACTTGCATAGAATGCTGGACTGAATCCTTCGGTCTGCAGTGTGCAGATATCCTCTGCACGCTTCCTCATCCAACTCTGTGGCTGACCATTGTAAGCCAATCTTGTAATTTCTTATATATTTGTATATCTTATGTTATATCTGTTTCTCTAGTAAAACCCTGACTGATACAGGCAGCTATTCAAAGAAAGTAAAGAGGGAGAAAAAAGGAGGTAGCAGGGAAAAAAAAGATTGTGGAGGCAGGTGACACATGCCCATGTAAAAGTTATATGTACTCATGCAACAAGACAAAATGGCAGAGATAGAGAAAAAAAAGATGGTGGCAGCTGATGATGCATGCCCACATAAAAGTTATGCATAGTTATGCAAGAACACCAAATGGCAGATGGCCGTGTGGTAAGTCAGTATGGCTGCTGGCTATATGCCAAGTGTGGAGAATCTCTCAGATTGCTTCAAAGCTTAGGGGCATCTAAGGACACCTGAGGACAAGGCTCTGCTTATCCAGCACAGGTGCACGGTGGGATACAGCTATGTAACCATGACTTAGCACAGGTAAACATGCATGTCCTGGTTATGACACTATACAAGAATATAAATATGAGATAACAACCTCTATAAGAATTATACACTAAAGACGTAGGTGGCTCTTTCTCTTGCTCTGGCTCTCTACTCTGCTCCATGCCGCCTGCTGTTGCCAATGTTTTGTACAGATGCTTTCTTTAATGATGGGACCTCACCTGTGAAAATCTCCATTGGGTGCCCCAAACAGGCCAACAGAAAGGTAATGTGGTGGCACTCCCTACCAAAATGCAAACCAAGAAAAAAGCTATTTACACACTAGGGTACACAGAGATCAGGCTAATTTAGCAAAATACATAACAATGCGCAGACCACAAGGTGTACCAGCTAGCTATAAAGAAAGACAAAAGCCAACATTCCCTTTCCCCATCCCTCTTGGCTAGAAAAGCAGCAAACAGCTCCCTGCACACCTTAGAACAGTCCCCTGCATCTCTGGCCTATGGGCTACAGTAAAGGAGAGGAGAAAAGAAACCTCATGGCATTCTGGAAAGAAACAAAAAGTGTGCCCACATGGGCCTTACCTTGGACTCTGGTACCTGAGCTTTCCTCCTGGCTGGCTATGCCAAATTGTTTTTGGGTAGCTTGCTTCTAAAAGTGGCTCTGGGTTGCTTGCCTCCCCTTCTGGAGTTAGGTTCCAGGTTCTTCTCATCTTGAACAAAGAACTGGACAAGACAAGCTAAGAATGGTACCAAAAGTTTGTGAAAAGTGAGGGGTGAAGGGGAAGGAAGAAACCAGCTCTGCAGAGCAAACCTGGGCAGATCAAGAGAAAAAGAAGGTAAAAGAAAACATAAAATTACATGCTACATCTGGGAAATACAGTGTGGGCTACTGTGAGAAATCATGATAGCAAGCTCTTCACGGCTTCTTCTCACTGTATTCTTTCCAAATCTCAAGGAAACCCATGAGAACTTCTACATCTGGGTCCAGAGAGGTGGTGCTGAGATCCCATGCCTCAAGCTGATGTCAGGTCTAGGCCAGCCTATTGAAAACCTCCTTGAGTTCTCGCCAGAAATCCACATGCAGGGCTTTGGGAACTATTTTGTACATGTGTCAGGAACCTTGTAATTAACAGGTCATGCCTGCTTCTCCAGCCAGCTTTGCCACACCCTACTCTCCTACCTCAAACCTATTATGAACAGAATTGTTTTCATGATTTCTTTCTCAGTGAGGTCATCACTGTTGTAAAGGAATTGGTGTGTGTGTGTGTGTGTGTGTGTTGATTTGTATCCTGTCACTTTCCTGAATTTATTGGTTCTAAAAGTCTTCTAGTGGAATTTTCTTGGGGGCATCTTTTATGGAAAAAAGTCATATAATCTGCAAATATAGTTTTGCTTCTTCCTTTCCTACTTGCATTCCTTTTTTTTTTTTTTTTTTTTTTTTTTGTCTTTTTGAGACAGGGTCTTGCTATGCAGTTCAGGCTGGCCTTGAGCTCACTTTGTAGCCCAGGCTGGCCTTGAACTTGCAATGATCTCCTGCCTCAGCCTCCCGAGTGCCCCACTTGCATTCCTTTCCTTTCTCTTGCTTGATTGTACTATTAAAGTTTCAAATACTACACTGAACATGAGTAGTAAGTGTGAAAACCCTTGTCTTGTTTCTGATTTTAGAGGAAATATTTTGTTTTTTCCCATTCAGGATAATGTTGGCAGTGGGTCATATATGGCTTTTATCAGTTTGAGGTAAGGTTCTTCTATACCTATTTTCATTAGGGTTTTTAATCATGAGCTGATAGTAGGCTTTGTGGAAATTCTTTTCTGCATCTATTGAGCTAATCATGTGACTTTTATCTTTGATTCCATTTATATGTTGTATTCATCTATTGATTTGTGTATTATAAACTATCCTTGCATACCTGGGATGAAGCTGACTTGGTCATAATGTATGATCTTTTTCATAAATTATTGAATTATATTTGACAGTATCATATTATTATTGTTATTATTTTTTGAGATAATTATCTAGCCCAGGCTGGCCTTGAACTTGCAATGATCCTCCTACCTTAGCCAGCTATCTTATTATTTTTGCATCCGTGTTCATGAAGGACACTGGCCAGTGGTTTTCTTTTTTTGTGGAGCCCTTATCCTGCTTTGGTATCAGGTTAATGCTGGCTTCATGGAATGAGTGTGAAAACAATTCTTTTTCACAGAAAATTTAAGAAGTATTGGCATAGTTCTTCTCAAAAGTTCTGGTAAAATTCAGTGGTAAGCCCACTGTGTCATGAGATTTTCTTGGTTGGTAGAGTTTTAACTACTGCAGCAATATCATTGCTTGTTATTGGTCTGTTCATGGTTGTTACATCTTCTTGGTTCAACTTTGGTAGTCATATATGGTTAAGAATTTATCCATTTTTTTCTAGTGTATTTTAATTATTGAAATATAAATTTTCAAAATAATTTCCACTAATTCTCTGGATTTCAGTTGTAGTTTCAACTTTTTAAGGTTTTTTTTTTTTTTTTTCTGGTACCAGGAATCAAACTCACGACCTTGCGCTTGCCAGGCAGGCACTGTGCCGCTGAGCTAAATCCCCAGCTCCTCAACTTTTTAAGTTCTAATTGAGTCTTCTGCCTCTCTCTCTCAATAAGGTTAGCTAAAGTTTAAAAATCTTTTTATCTTTTCAAAACCAACAAATTCTTTGATTCAAAATTCTTTGTATTTTTTGTTCTAATTTCATTAACTTCCTCTTTGATCTTTTTAATTTCTCCCATTAACAGATAAATGGATAATAGATGTGGTATACATAAACAATGAAATATTACTCAGTCATAAAGAGGAATAAAATCATGTCATTTATAGGAAAATAGATCAAACTAAAGACCATAATGCTAAGTGAAATAAGTCAGAAAATTAAATATCACTTGGTTTCTCTTAGTGAGAAACAAAATATAAATATATAAAGTATATAAATATATGAATAAATTAGAGGAAATATGGTAGGAAACAAGAAGGCAGACTTTTAGGGATAGGAAAGGAGATTGGAGGTAGAGGTGACATAGGAAGTGGGCACAAAAGGATTGAAAATGACCAAGGTATATGCATGTATCAAGCCTGCACATTGAACATGCCTATTATGTATGGAAAATATATGCTCATAAAAATGACACCTTGTTTTACAACATGTAGAGAAGCCTATAGGGACTTTAGAGAAAAAGTATATGGGGAAAAATCATGAAACTTTTCATGGAGGAACTAAGTACAAGTATTATTCAAAATAAGGCACTGCTAAATCTAATTTAAACTGTATTCATCAGACATTAATGATGCTAAAGAGAATACTGTTCTCTAAATCAGGATGGGTTTGGTTGTGGCCCAGCACTTACAGGAAAGAAAAATTCTGCAATTAAATAATCCAGTTTTGTTGAAAAAATTCTCCTAGTTTTTAGGATAATACGCTATCTGATAAGAATAATCTCTTTTTAATACTAGCAAGAATATCAATACCCTGATACATATTTTTAAAGTACATTTTTAATAGTGCCTATCAGTTTTGTAAAATACTGGATTTCAATTCAAATATTATATTTTGATCATATCCATCTTCCATTTCCTTCTTGTACACCCTGTTCTCTTATTCCCTTCGTCTTGTCTAATAGTTTTCCTTGTACCTTCATATCATCTTTTGAAAGATTAAATTATTATGGAGAACATGTGATATTTGTGTTCTGAATCTGATTTCAAATTATACCACAAAGCCATAGGAAACAAAACAAAATGGTACTGACAAAAATAGACATGTAGAATAAAGAAGTGGAATAGAGAACACAGAAACAAATCATTGAAACTACAACCATCTGATTATGGTTGTAATATATTAGAATATATTATAATATTGCAATATATACAATATATAATACAATTATATAATAATATATATTATGGAT
>NW_004955530.1:1733768-1734843 GCF_000276665.1 Chinchilla lanigera | reverse complement strand
GTACACACACACACACACTATATATATATATATATATATACATATATATATGTATATATATCACATTTTCTTTATTCACCTCTTAATAGGCAACTAGATTGGTTCTGTATCTTGGCTATTGTCAATTGTGCCACAATAAACATGGGTGTGCAGATAACCCCTGTACTATGCTAACTTTAACTTCTTTATGTATATCCCAAGAAGTGGTACAGCTGGATCAAATGTTAGCTCTACTTATAGTTTTTTGAGGGATTTCCATACTGGTTTTCATAGGGGCTATATTAATTTACATTTCCACCAGCAGTATAGAAGGGTTCAGTTTTCTATGCATCCTTGCCAGCATTTATTGCTTTTTGTGTTCTTTTTGTTTGTCTTTTTGAGATGGGGTCTTGCCGTGTAGTTCAGGCTGGCCTTGAGCTCACTTTGTAGCCCAAGCTGGTCTTGAGCTCACAACAATCCTCCTGCCTCAGCCTCCCAAGTGCAGGAATGACAGGCATGCACCTCCATGCCTGGCCTGCTTTTTGTGTTCTTGATAATGGCCATTCTGATAGTGGTTAGACAGACTCAACATAGTTATGATTTCCATTTCCCTAATGACTAAAGATACTGAATTTTTTTCATATATTTATTGACCATTTGTACTATTACTTTTGAGAAGTGTGTGTTCAAGTCATTTGCCCATTTATTGATTGGGCTATTTGGTTTTTTGATATTGTTTTTGCATTCTTTATACATTTGAGATATTAGTGTTCTGTCTTAAGAGCTTTGGCAAAGATCTCCCACTTTACAGCCATCTCTTCACTGTTAGTTGTTTTCCTGGCTCTGCAGAAATTTTTACTTTGACGTGGTCACATCTGCTCATTCTTGCTCTTGTTTCTAGTGGTATTCAAGTCCTATGCAGGAAGTCTGTGTTTCCTCTCTGTTTTGCTCTAGCACTTTCAAAGTTTTAGGTCTTGTAGCTCAGTCTTTGATCCATTTTGATTTGATTTTTATACAGGTTGAGAGGTAAGGATTTATTTATTTATTTTTTTTATTTTTTTATTTTTATTTTTTTTTTTGGTTTTTCTCCGGTACC
>NW_004955530.1:1680972-1733668 GCF_000276665.1 Chinchilla lanigera | reverse complement strand
CTTGCCAGGCAGGCGCTTTTGCCGCTGAGCTAAATCCCCAGCCCCTGAGAGGTAAGGATTTAGTTTCAATCTTCTATACGTGGATATCTAATTTTCCCCACACCATTTGTTGAAGTGACTATCTTTTCTTCATTGCATACATTTAGCAACTTTGTCAAGAATCAGATGGTTGTAGTTTCATTTATTTGTTTCTGTGTTCCCTATTCTACTCCTTTGGTCTATGTGTCTATTTTTGTCTCATTACCATGTTGTTTTGGTTATTATGGTTTTGTACTATAATTTCAGGTATTGAAATGCCTGAAGTCAGGTATTGAAGTCAGGTATTGTGATGCCTGCAGGTATATTCTTAGCCATTCAGGGCCTTCTGTGTATCTATATGTATTTTAGGATTTTTTTTCTAGTTCTGTGGACAATGCCATTGAGAGTTTGCTGGGGTTAACATTGAATCTGCAGATGGCTTTTAGTAATACAGTAATGTCAACAATATTAATGCTTTCAGTCCTCAAACATGGTAAGTCTTCCCATCTTCTAGTGTCTTCAACTGCCTTCTGCAATGTTCTGTAATTTTCTTTATAGAGGTCTTTCACTTTCTTAGGGTGATTGCTAGGTATCTTATTTTTTTTCTAAAGCTATTGTGAATAGAATTGTTCTGATTACACTGTCAGCTGGTTCATTATTGGTGTATATGAAAGCTATTGATTTTTTAAAGTTGAATTTGTATCCTTCCCAATAAATATTTTTTTTTTTAAATAGAGACTGGTATTGTCTGTATCCTATGCTGGTTTTCATAATTCCTGACTATGAAGGAAAAGAGTATGTTAAACTTTTGCTGCTCTTTGCTTGTTTTGCTTCTAAAAGATGACCAGTTCTTTGTAGGGAGCCTACCAATAGTTTTCTCAGTCTTATCTGGGGGTCCTTAATTTGACCCTTTTCAGATGAACTGTAACTAAAATACTTTATGTTTTCACAAAAAATACAAATGGTTACTCTAGAACTTTTATGGCCTTTTCAAAGTGAGAAAAGCCTGTTTAAGCTAGGTGTTGTGGTGCACAGCTATAATCTCAGTACTTGGGAGGCTGAGGCAGGAGGACTGCTGTGAGTTGGAGGCCATCCTGGGCTACAAAGTGAGTTCAAGGCCAGCCTGAACTTCATAGTGAGACCCTGTCTCAAAAGACACACAAAAAAACACAAAACTGAAACTAAACAACCAAAATAAAGTCCAGAATTTGGCTGTAACTATATTTTCACCTGCTCCCTCACTACCCTAAAATGCATATAGCTGTAGGAGGGTTAGCTACTCTGATAATAGAACCAGAAATTCTCCTTACTGCTTCCAGGAAGTTTTGGAATTGGAAGCATGAGGCTGGTTAAACCCTTATATCAGTGGTAGGGAAAAAACTTCCTGTTGGGTCCCTTAGTGAGTTTAAATATCACCTGCTCCCAAGAGCCAGCCCTTGTCTCTCTCATGAAGGTTGGAATGATATGCCATGTTCCCTACATCTTACCTTACCCTATTTTTTTTTTGAGACAGGGTCTCACTATGTAGTTTAGGCTGACCTTGAACTTGTGATCCTCCTGCCTCAGCCTACTGAGTGTTTCACCTTACCCTATTGAAAATGGAAAATGAGCACTACATCACTCTTTCCCCTTTATCTGTTCTTTTTGGATTAGTAGAAAAGGTAAAACTTAACAGCTCTGAAAGTTTCCAAGGATAAGATTATTTTCATAAGAAATCATACTTCTATTCTTTTTCCTTTTTCGAGGTATTTGAGATCTAACTCAGGTCTTGTACATCTAGGCAAGCAGTCTGCCACTGAGCTACACCTCGAGCCATAGCTTTCATACTGATTCCAGACTATCTCACAGGGGAGTGGTCACTGAGTGGGGCATGGATGCATGCGTTTTACAATTATAAACCCTGGGATGCCTATAGCAGTTCTAGGAACTGCGTGAGTGCAGCTGAAAATCTATTATATGCAGTGTGTTACTCCCTCTGGAAAGCACACTGTGAACTGGACACTGGGGTCTCCTTGAGGGCACCTTAAGTAAATGGAAAAACCCCTTCCCAGGGGAACCTTTTCAGGGTGTTTGGCTTGATAGCATTATTGCAAGACCAAGAGATCATCTGGCAATCAGTTGTAGGACTGGTCATCAGACAGATGCTAAGAATTTGGGAAATAAGGAGACAGAGATGAAGAAATGTGATGGCAGAGTGAGTGGGCAACTAAATAGAAAAGGAGGTAGAAAAAAAATGGCTCTGCTATTTGTACTTATGACTTCATTCTGACCAACCCCCCACTGACACACCTTAACCAGCTTTCTCCTGTTTGAAGCTAACAGGGACTTCCTAGGGCACAATGACACATTTCAGTTTTGGAGTATGAAGAATGGTCTTTGGACATGAGGGAAATCTGTTCAGGGATGTTGTCAGATATTCTATTACCATATTTGAGGGAGGTAACCTTGATCCCTGCCCTACTACATCTTATACCAATGTCACAGGGATTCAGGGATGTATTAGTTATCTTATGTTGTATAATGAGTACTTTAAAATTTAGTGACTTAAAAACACATACATTTATTATCTCAAAGTTTTGATGGGTCAGGAATCCAAGCAAGGCCTAACTGCTTTTTCTGCTTTAGAGCCCTTCATGAAGTGTAGGTGAGGTGTCAGCCAGAGCTGAGGTTCATCTGCAGGGTTCTGCTGGAGAAGAACGCGTGACCACATTCATGTTTGTGCTGTTGGCAGGAGTCTGCTACTCAAAGCTGTTGGTCTCATGGTCCCAATTCCTCACTGGCTCTTGGTTCCTCGCCCTGTGGTGGCTTCATGGAAGCCAGGAAAGTGTGATTCTGCTAACAAAATAAAAGTTACAATCTTTTGTGAAGTAAGAATGAAAATTATATCCCATCATATTTGTTTTACGGTACTGGTAAACTACCAAGCAAATCCCTAAATTGAGCTGACACTTAAGGGAGGAGTATTACAGAAATGTGTGAATTCCAGGAGGCTCAATGGAGACTTCTTAGAAGTTTTTCTAATCCAAAGGTTTCTTCTTAGAAAGCCTACTTAGTTCTTTGAAGCCAGAGAGTGGCCAAAGGTGTCAATAGCATCTGTATCCTCATTCATATCTGTTACAGGCAAAATCTTCAAATAGATGCCTGGAGAAGCAACTGGTAAGACAAACATGGAAGAGGCTGCAGTATCCAAGGGAGGACAGAAAGGTGGTACGGAGTAAACATACGAGTTCATCATGAATGATAAAATGAAAGGCGTCTTAGAGGGGACATACTAGTGTTCAGACTTTAGAGGGGAGAAGAAATTAAATGATCTAGGGTTCACCACAGTCTCTCTACTGTCCTGAACCACAAACCACAGGTGTAAGAAGGCAAAATTCAGGTTCTGTAGAGATATCCAGGCTTATAAAAGCAGCAAATACTATAGGTTGAAGATTTAATTTCTATTCTTATTAACATATTTAAGTTAGCACACCCATATTATCAAATTATACTTTCACAGCTTAAACATCAGAGAGAATGAGTCACCCAGATGGTGGAAAGCTGCTCCAGGGAACTTAAAAGCATATGACTCTCATTTTGGGATGCTTTCCATTACCAAATAGCCTGAAGACTCTAATCAAGAGAGATGAGGGCTTAAGAAGGTTGAAGTACTGGTCTGAGGTCACATAACAAGTTATGCCTTGAGCCCAGATACTTGCTTCTATTTAGAGAAACACTGGATGAGGCAGTAAGTCGAATTTGTGTTCATGAGGCATCTAGGAAGTAACCTCTACAAAATGAAGTGGCAGCAAAAGTGGTTCCACCTAATTATGCAAAGTCATCAATACTTCTCTGTAGGCTATGGATGTGCTAACAAGGACCAAAGAGGCAATTTCCTCCATAGAGATTCTTGTTCTACCTACTTAGATGGCAGAATCATTTACCAAGGTATTGATGTATCTCCTCTCTGCCAAAGAGAATTCCCAAAGGAATCAAAGTTAAGGTTTTACTATATTTTTCCATGGAAGTTCTGGGCTCTTGGTTAATAATTTTCACATTTTCTGATTCAAAACAGAAGCTTTGATGAACCTTTGGATCATGCTATCCAGATTCTCATGGGGGAGGGACATTTAGCTGGGTGTTCCTACGAGGGAGGAGGTAGGCATCGAAGCAGATCCTGGGTTGAGAGAGAGTGGTGGGGGGAGAGGAGAGAGAGGCAGAGTGAGAGAGAGACAAAGATATCTGCCTAATGGTAGCAGTGGCTCCAATGACTTGAGAATAAAGACATAAAGATGGATTCCTTAAGTAGATGAGTCTTATGCAGAAGTCCTCTAGGAAGTCATGGGATTCCTTAAGGAATGTAATGATGTTTGCTAAGATGACTAACCATGAAGTTCCATTTCCAGGAGCTGCAGCAAAATCCTGCATTGACCGAACCTGGCATGTTGTTTGACTGTGAATGCCAAACTAAAGAGGAAAAAGGGCCCCAAGAATGACTGACATTGGTTATCTCTCTACCCTTTAAAGTGGGGCCTTTCAGCCATATTTAATTTAATTTAGAAGAATTAAGTAATGCTTATTGTACTTCATTGTTGTGGAACAAATTTGTGCTTTTATGTATATTATCTCATTCAATCTTTACAAGTCTTTGAAATAGGTATCTTTTTCCCCCTTTCTAGGAGGGCACCCTAAGGGACATGAAAAGTCATATTTGGTAGGCTAGCCTGGAGTAGCGAGTCAGAAATGACAGCAAAGTCAACCAACTTAAAAAAGAAGCTGTTAACTCAGGTACCTAAAAACCTGGGAGTAAGGGTGGCCTCAGCATCAGGGTTGCTGTTAGACCTCAGCTGATGCCATTTGGATCCATTTTACATTCATTTCTTTGCTTTATATTCCAGGTTGGTTTTATTGCTAAGACTGAGTTTGGCAAGTTTGTAGCTCCAACCTCCAAACTTCAAGTGTAGAAGAAAATGGATTGCCTTCCCGCTGGTCCTTTCAAAAGACCCACTGAACCTTATTTTCCCCACTTATTTTACATGCCCAATTCTAACCAGTCACTCTTGCCAAAAACATGGAATGATCTTTTTCACCCATTTGGCGTTATCTATCATCCTTAAGAGTGTTAAGAAAGATAATTCCATTTGCCCATGGGCTGAAATTGAGAATGAGGTTAGCTTCCTAGAGGACTGAAGGAATATTTCCAAAAGATGAGTGAATGCTGGGTTACAGAATGAAAATGGAAACTAATCAGATTCTCCTATAGTACTCTATCCCACTTCTAGTTTTGAGTAGACAGGTAAAGTCTACTCAAAACACAGAGGAATGAGAAGCCAATAGGAATATTCATCATAAAAACTTAAAAATAACCCAAACACCTCAAACTCCATCTCTTCTTTCTTGTTTCTGTCCTATTACATATTCTCAAAGAGGTCTCCTCAGGTACCTGCCTCCACCCTCCCAAACTGGGATTTGTACATACTTTCCAATTCACAATGGTGTGTTAGAACTTTAAGCTTAATTATCCACCTTCCAGACTAAGACCTTCTACCTCATGACAGCTATATGCCCAACATTTACTAATTAGCATCTAGCCGAGCTCAGAACCATCTGGAAGAGCCATTACAATGGGGTGGCCCACCCTGCATACTCTGGGGTGGGGCAGGACCTAAAGTGTTCTCTGTCCTCTTAAAGGTAGCGATGGTACTCCAGATTGCAATTCAGATTTCTATTCTTGTCTTCACTTCCTGAACACAAGAGTTGAGACTTGCCTGTAAGATGAGGTCCTGGCAAAAGTATCCTGTCCTCCCAGGACAGAGTTTGAGGGCCCTCAGAAACTCACGGCCTGGACTTGAGGCTGTCTTTGCCTGTGATGCTCAGTGGAGGTGGGGAAGATGATTCTTCTCAGGGTTACCACCTTGACTGACTGTGAGAGTGTCATTTTACCTTGGCTGTCTGGCCTTCACAAGTGACCCAACCTAACACCCACAGCCTTCTCTCATCTGACGTCTTCTGGTAGGTTGGTAAAAACCGGAAGAGGCGTTAAGAGTGCAGTCCGCAGGTGGAAGTCGGGTGGCGAGGCCTACTGCAGCTTCCTCAGGCGTCTGGTTGCCAGAGCACTGTGCGAGATAAAAGCACCGCCTGCACGCTGCACTAGTAAATCACGTCTGGTCCCCGCAAGGTGTTTGCAGGCATCCAGAGGAGCCACAGACCCAGTAGTGAGTCTGAGGCAGGAGGTTAAGGGGTGACCTGTCAACAGGAGAATCAGAAACTGTGTGGACAAACAGTTCCAAAGGCCCAACGCCTGAGGCAAGAGAGTGCTTGCTTTAAGTCTTCTCGCGAGAACTGGAGCAGGTTTCTGATAGGACTGCCTCCACCTGACCTCAGCCTGAGAGAGATACAAAAATGGCAGCTGTCTTTCCCAGTGGCCTGCTTTCAAGGTGGATGGCAGGTTTATTTTTCTACCCTTAACAGATGTAGAAACCAGCTGTTTTTTTGTGCTTGTCTTGACCAATTCATTGTTCAGGACAGAAGGAACCTAGAAAACATATCTAGGATAACCCCAAATCTCAGAACCCTGGTAAAGGCCTCTGTAGGCACTGGTCAGTGCACAGGGCTGAGGTCTTCCCAGTGCAGCAGCAGGGCCCTTGGTGGCATCCTTTGGGATCCAGGACCTTGAGTCCAGAGGCTCTGCAGCAGACAGGACCACGCTGCTCTTAAAGGTCAGAAAACCCCAGCTAAGTGTCTTTAGTTCGGTGGATAGTGATACTGACAGCGAGCCTACTCCGTGATAGTGATAGCCTACTCCGTGTGTGTGTGTGTGTGTGTGTGTGTGTGTGCGCGCGTGCACGCGCGCTCCTTATCAGATAGGAGCTCTAGCTTTGACTTCTGAAGAGGTGAAGGGGATTCCTTTTGTACCTGCTTTCTCCTTTTAAAATGTGGTATATGGCAAATTCAAAAAATGTGCTAAAGTAGAACAAAGAACCCCATCCATTTCCATCCTCAAAACTATTATGCTCATATTTTGATATTTAAAATATGCTATGCATGTTTAAATACATAAGATTTAAATATTATAGACTTAAAACTGTCACACATTTTATGCTGTAAACTGTCAAAAATAACATTTCAGCAGCTGAGCGTGGTGGCACACTCCTGTAACCTCAGCACTCAGGAGGCTGAGGCAGGAGGATCGTTGAGAGTTTGAGGCCAGCCTGGGCTACAAAGTAGCTCAAGGCCAGCCTGAACTGCATAGCAAGACCCCATCTCAAGACAAAAAAATTTCGGTGATAGCATGCTATTAAGTGGTAATATATTAATTTTTGTTGATGTCTGCAGTTTCTTTTAAAAGAATTTTAATATTTTGCTTAGCGTGTTTGTTTATAGCTGTACTTACTTATAAACTGCCTAATTTATACAGCACAAAGCTATTCCTTAATGTTTGCCTATTTCCTATCCCAGGGTTCTTCCCCTGGCTTATTCTTTGTGTGTGTGTGTGTGTGTGTGTGTGTGTGTGTGTAGATATGTATCAGGGATTGAACCCAGAACATTCATGCTGAGGTACATTTTCAGCTCTTTTTTTATTTTCAGACTGGGTCTGTCCAAGTCACTAAGTTTCCCAGGTTGGGCTCAAACTTGAGATCCTCCTGCTTCCTGAAAATGCTAGGATGATAAGCATGTGCCAACACACCTCCAGGAGCTTACTAATTTTGTTCCTTCAGTTTTCTTAGGTGAGTTATCTACTTGTACACCTATTTGAACACTGAATTCTTCTCTGAATTTCAAGCTAATGAAACCAGTTGCTTGCTAAATATCTGCAGTGTAAAATCTTCCCAAATTAAAACATTGTCTTCTTCTTTCACCTACCTGCTTTCCTCTTATTTTCCCATTACCAACTAATAGCACCAGGATTTTAAGCAAAAAACTAAAGACCCATGGTATATATTTCTGTAGAATCAGTAACTACATGGGAGATTATATATATATATATATATATTTACTGGACAGAGAGATTCTAGAGTTTTCATAGTCTTCTACCTGTATGAAAGTAGATTTAAGATTCTTCAGGGAATGAATTGTATTTTGAAATTAATTTTTAATTATATGAGTAATACTTGTTCATATTTTGAGTTAAAACTAAAATGTTTCTGCTAGACTATCTCATTTAAAAATAGGAACAAAAATAATAACCCATTCCACATCAAATTTTCTATTTCCATACTTCCTATTTATGTTACTATAGACTTTTCATTTCCTACTTATTCAATTCAGTCTGTTACTCTTAATATTTATTTTGGTTTTCAAACTGTCACAGATTTAGCTATTTACTTTGACTTTTTCATCTGTTTTTAAAAGGATATATGTCTATCATTTTATTTACTTTCTGACATAAAAAGATGTTTTAGGCTCATGGTATGCTTTCCTTGTACCTGTCCTTAGTCCAACCATTTCTCTGGGTAGCCTGGGTTCCTTTAATGTACATACATATGTCCACACATTTAAATCATTATCATTTTCTCTGTTATCAGTGTTAAAAAGCATGAGTTCCTCAGCATTACATCCAGTAATGTCCAGTACCACAAGGCTAGTGTAGTTTTCTTCCTTCTCACACTGACAACTCCTTTCTCCAGCAGTGAGAAATCAATCTGGTTCCCAATATACTAAATGTATTTAGGTTACCTGCCTACAGATATGTCTGAAGCAGTGTCTCTTCCTCACCACTGTTCTCTCTATGTCCAGGTGTCCTCTTCTTCCCACTTGGGCCTAGATATCAGTGTCCTGGCAGCTATGTTGTGCAGACAGCCTGCTGAACCCACTGTCTCTCCAGCACCCTGAACTAGGCAACTCTTCTATCCCAAGCCCTTCTTTACCTTGCTTGGGCTCGTACTTTCTCCCCTGGGGGGCTGCAGCAGTCCCTCACTGCACCTGTCTCTCTTCTTTTGGTGTACATGCCTATTTTGTTTGGCTCACAGAATGACTATAGTACTGGATTGTTTAGAAAGGGAAGAGGAAAAAATACTCTATACTTCTCCTTCCATCTTACTGAGGTGCAACTCACATGCTCAAAACTGCCTGTATATAAATGTACAGTTTTAATATTTTTGATACATATATGTGAACATATGAGATCCTCACAATCAAGATAGAAAACACATCCATAGCTCCCATTCACTGAGCTTTTTAAATTAAACTTTTGAGACAGTATAGATTCATGTATAGTTGGAAGAAATAGTAGATTTTAAGTATACTATCTAATGTGTTCTATGGTAATGTCTAACAAAACTATAATATCACAACTATTAACATTAACATTGATATCATCAAAATACAGAGCATTTCCATTTGTACTATCAGAATGTTCCCTCACACTGCCATTTTGTAGATATACCTGTTTCCCTTCAGACTCTACCCCTCTCATCCACTTCCACTTTTATAATTTTGTGATTTTAATAATATTTTATATATAAAATATGTATGACTACATAGTATATTGTACACTACAGTGTTAGCTGTACACTACCGTATTTAATTGTGGGGTTTGGCTTTTTAAAAACTGAGCTCATCTCTGGGGATTCATCTAGGCTGTTGCATTTCTATTGGTTCATTCTTCTGATTCCATGGCATGGGTATACTAGTTTGTTTCATCACACAGTGAATGACAGTTGGGTTGTCTAGCTTGGGTATATTATAGATGATGCTTTTAGAAATAGTTGTGGACAGTATTTTGTCTTCATAAATCTTCATTTCTGTGTGATAAATGGTCAGGAGTATAAATGCTGAGTTCTGGTATTTGCTAGTAGTTGCATGGTTAGTTTTTTTATGATGCTTTAAAACTGTGACTATACCATTTAAAATTTCCATCCGCAATGTTGAATGATCTGGTTTCTATTCACCATTCAATCTTTGGTGGTATTGTTATTCTTTCTAATTTCAGGCATTCTGATAAGTGTGTAGTAATGCTTAATTGTGATTTTAATTTGTATGTCCTGAATGAATAATGATGGTGAACAATTTTCATATGTTTATTTTCTATCTGTATATTTTCTTTGGTAAAATGTCTTTGTCCATGTGTTTGGTGGATGTTTGCATTTGTGCTGTTGAGTTGTCGGAGTTCTTCATATATTGTACCTACAGTGTATGTTGGATATTTGCTTTGCAGTTATTTTCTCACAATCTATGTATAGCTCTTACCAGTTATTTTAAAAAATAGATCAATAGCTTTAAAGTTTGTTTAAAGTTAAGATTTTTTTTATAGCTTGTGCATTTCTTGTTGTTTCTAAGAGCCTAGTCTTAGATGCTGAAGATTTTCTTTATCTTCTAAAGTTAAAAAAATTTTTTCTTATATCTAAGTTTGTGAACCATTTTGAAGAAATATTTTTGTATAAAGTATAAATAAAACTTAGGTAGAGATTCTTTATTGTAAATTTTTTCTCTATGGATGTGCATTTAATCAACATTGTTTACTGAAAGGCTATCTCTTTGCCACTCATTTTTTTTTCATTTTAGCAAAAATTCCTGGAGCATATTTCTGTGGCTCTCTTTCTGCATTTTCTATTTTGTCTCATTGATCTCTATAAATATCTTTCTGTTAACACCATGCATTCTGATTATTATAGCTGCATAGTTTTAAAATTGGGTGGATTGATTTCTTCTGCTTTTTCATTTCTGAAACTGTTTTAGCTATTACATTCCCTTTCTCTTTCTATATAAATTGTAGAATAATCTTGTGTACAAAAAGTATGCTGGGATTTTGATAGCAATTGTGTTAAGTATTTGTATCAATTTGAGAAGAATTTATATCTTTAGTATGTTACCTTTTCTAACACATGAAGATGTTATGGTTTTCCATTTATTTGTCTTCATGCATTTCTTTCATTAGCATTATATAATTTTCATAAAAATCTGTATATATTTTGTTGTTTACAATTATTTTATTTTTTAGTGATGTAAATGAATTTCTGCTTGTATGTACTCATTGATAATATATAGAAACACAAGAAAGTTTATTTTTTATTTCTTTATTTTAAAGATTAAAAAAACTAATGAAACAGCAATGAAGACAGAATCAAAACAACACAAAAACAACAGAAACAAAACATGACCTCAGAACAAAATGATAGATATTAACAATGATTGCTATATTACATGCTGTTACCTTCAACAAAGTTTCTCAGTCCACCAGAGGTAAGAATGGAAGATTGATCAAACAATCAAAGACAGTAACAAGTAATAATAAAAAAAAAACATTGAAAATGATGCAGAGCTTCACCATGCAGTATGGTTGGAGTTCAACAATGTTTCCTATACTGCATATTGTTGTTTTCAGATCAGTTGTTTGGATTACCAGATTCAAGTGTGCAAAACTGATCAAGAAAAAAGAAAATTATAAGCATTGACTGTTCTTTCAATAAGCCAAAGACATCAGCAATACACCTATCCCAGCTATCCTATAAATTTTGTTTTTCATTTTAAAGAGAAAAGAAAAAAATCCAAAAAACAAAAATAAATAAATAAAGCAGCATAGATAACAATAAAAATGGTACAGAATTTCAAGGTGATAGGATATTAATAATGGTTGTTCTATTGCATAATGTTATCTTCAAAATGGTAGCACATATAACCAGATATAGACACGTAAGATTGATCAAACAATTACACATTAACAGTTACTTTCAATAAACCAACAGATATTAGTAGTACAATTATCCTAGCTATCCTGTGTATATATATATATATATATATACACATTTTTTTCTCTTCTGTCTTTCTTTTTCCTCTCCCCTCCTTCATCCCAGTTGCTCCTTCCTATTTGAGCAGTTTCTTTTCCCTTTCACAATATCTATTGTACCTTTCAGATTTTATTTACTCTTTCAGGTTTTTATAGCAAGGAGGAAATACGATGTTTACACATGTGAATCTGAGTTATTTCACTAATGAGTATGGCCTCTAGTTGCATCCATTTACCTATAAAAGCCTCTAGTTATCTTTCTTTATAGCTGAGTAATACTCCATTGTATAAAAATACCACATCTTTTTTATCCATTCCTCCATTGATGGACATTTGGGTTGTTTCCAAGATTTAGCTATTACAAGTTGTGCTGCTATAAACATAGGTGCACATATATTGCTGTGGTATGATATTTTCAGTTCTTCTGGAAAAATACCCAGGAGGGGAATAGCTGGGTTGAATGGGACCTCTAATCCTAGTTTACTGAGGAATCTCCAAACTGATTTCCACAGTGGTTACACCAGTCTACACTCCCACCAACAATTGAGAAGAGTTCCTTTTTCCACACAGCCCCTCTAGCATTTGTTATTGGTTGATTTCTTGATGATAGCCATTCTTTCTGGGGTGAGATGGAATCTCAGTGTTTTAATTTGCATTTCTTGAATGACTAATGATGTTGAACATTTTTTCATGTCTTTATTTACCATTTGTATTTCTTCTTGTGAGAAGTGTATGTTCATCTCAGATACTCATTTTTGTATTGGGTCATTGAATTATGGGGGCCTGATTTTTAAAAAATTCTTTATATATTCTAGGTAAGAGTCCTTTGTCTGAGAGACATTTGGCTAAAATTTTTTCCCAATTTGTGAGTTTTCTTTTCACCCTGTTGGTGATTTCTTTTAATGTGCAAAAACTTTTCAATAAGATGAGATCTCAGTTGTTGGTTCTTTGAAGGATTTCCTGTGTGGTTTGGTTTTTGTTCATGAACTCTCTAACTACCCCTATGTCTTCAAGACTTCCACCTACTTTCTCTTCCAATAGATCTAGTGTTTCTGTTTTAATATTTAGATCTTTAAGCCATTTTGACTTTATTTTGGTGCATGGTGAGAGGCTTGGGTCTAGTTTTTGTATTCAGCATGTGGAAAATCAGTTTTTCCATCACCATTTATTAAAGAGGCTATCTTTATTCCAGTGAACATGTTTTGCCCCTTTGTCAAATATAAGGTGAATGAGTGTCTTTGTAGTTGTGTCTGCATTTTCTAGTCTGTTCCATTGATCTTCAGGTCTGTTTTTTTTTTTTTTTTGCCAATACCATGCTGATTTTATCACAGTAGCTTTATAGTATAATTTCAAATTGGGGATTGTGATACCTCCTGCCTTGCCTTTGTTTCCCAGGATTGCTTTTGCTATTCTGGGTCTCTTCTGGTTCCAGATGAATTTTAGGCATATTTTCTCTAGGTCTGTGAGGTATACCAATAGTATTTTCATCGGAATTGCATTGAATCTGTATATCAATTTGGGGAGTATGGCCATTTTCACAGTGTTGGTTCTTCCTGTCCATGAGCAAGGAATATCTTTGCATTTTTTGAAATTCTCTTCAATCTGTTTTTTTCATAGTACTGTAATTTTCACTGTATAGATCTTTCGCTTCTTTTGTTAGATTAATTCTTAAGTATTTAAATTTTTTAGATGCTATTATGAAAGGTATGCTTTCCCTTATTTTCTCTCAGTATGTTTGTTGTTTGTGTATCAGAATGTTATGATTTTTGAGTGTTGACTTTGTATCCTGCTATGCTACTGAATTTGTTGATTAATTCTAGGAGTCTTTTGGTGGAGTTTTTGGGGTCTTCCATGTAGATTATCATGTCATCTGCAAATAATGATAATTTAACTTCTTCCTTTCATATCTTTATTCCCTTTATTTCTCTCTCTAGTCTAATTGCTCTGGTCAGTAAGAAACATAAGAAAGTTTTGTGTTTTGTATCCTGTGACCTTAACTCACAGGTAAGTTCTTAGACAGTTTTCTTTCTTTTTTATTTTTGGTTGATTATTCCAGATTTTCTGTGCAGATCATCATAATCATGTACCTACAAACAAAAGTAGTATTACTTTCTCCTTTCTCATCTCTGTGCCTTCCATCCCCGTCTAGTACAGCAGTGTGGACTTGCAGCATGGTGTTCAATGAGAGTGGGAAGAACAGACAGCTGTTCTTTCCCTGTTCCTAATCTTCGAGTGAAAGTTTTCAGTCATTCATAGTAACTATTATATTAACTATAGATTTTTTTGGGTAGATTTTCCTTATCAAGTGAAAGAAATCCCCTCTCTTGCTGTTTTTTAAAAATTTTATTAGTACATGTTTGCAGTGCATAATGATTATATTACTCCTTGAGGGGAGTTGGTACATGTACATGACACATCTCAGTTCTTTGTAAGTTCCCAAGCTATCCCCTCCCTTCCCTTACTCCTCCTGCCCATTCCCATTGGTAAAAGGTCTATCTCCTTGTTTCCTATTATCTGTCTTTTATTTTGCTCTTTAATTTATTTATACTTTCTGTTTCTTATATAAGAGAAGCCATGTAATATTTAAGTGTGCATGTCTGATTTATTTCATTTAATATTAGGGTCTCAAGGTGCATCCATTTTCCTACAAATTGTTCAAGTTTATGCTTTTTTTCTTGAGACAGGGTCTTGCTATGCGGTGCGGGCTGGCCTTGAACTCACCATGTAGCCCAGGCTGGCCTCAAACTCCAGCGATCTTCCTGCCTCAGCCTCCCAAATGCTGGGACAAAAAGCATGTGCCAAGGTTTATCCTTTTTCAGAGCAAAGCAGTATTCCATTGTGTATCAACACCACATCTCTTTGTCCATTCATTTGTTCATGGGCATATAGGCCACTTGTAAGATTTTAGCTATTATGAGTTGTGCTGTTATAAACATTGATATGCATATATCATTGTAATGTGTCATCGTTAATTCTTTTGGGAAGATGCTTAGAAGGGGAATAGCTGGGTCAAATGGAATTTCTAGTATTAGTTTTTTGAGGAATCTTCTTAATGATCTCCATAGCTATTGTGGAAGTTTTCCCACTAACAGTGGAAAAGGGTTCCTTTTTCCCATGCAGCCTTGCCAGCATTTGTTATTATTATTTGATTTTTTTGGTGGTAGCCATTCTTTCTGAAATAAGATGAAATCTCAGTGTTGTTTCAATTCACATTTCTCTAAGGGCCAGATGTTGAACATTTTTTCATGTATTTATTGTCCATTTACACTTCTGTTGAGATATATTTGTTCATTTTAGTGTCCCATTTTTTGATTGAGTTTTTTTACTTTGGGGCATCTTTGTTGACATCTTTGTATACTGTATTTTAGGTATGAGTCTCTGTTCAGTGAATAGCTGGCAAATTTTTTCCCATTTTGTAGGTTGTCACTTCACTCTCTTGGTTCTCTTTGCTGTGCAGAAGGTTTTTAATTTAATATGATCCATCTGTTGATTCTTGGTGCTATTTTTTGTACAATTGGAGTTTTGTTCAGAAAGTCCTTGCCCAGCCTATGTCTTCATGAATTTTACCTGTTGGATTTTCCAGCAGGTTAAGTGTTCCTGTTTTAACATTTAGATCTTTGATTCACTTTTGTTTTGTTTTAGTATATGGTGAGATATATGCATATAGTTTCAATCTTCTGCATGTGCATAGCCTGTTTTTGCAGCGCCATTTATTAAATCAGTTACTTTTCCTTCAGTGTATGTTTTTGACCCCTTTGTGAAAGATCAGGCAATTGAATGTATCTGGGGTTGTTTCTGCATCTTCTGTTCTGTTCCACTGTTCTACATGTTTGTTTTTGTGCTAGCATTGTGGTATTTTGATCACTGTAACTTTGTAATATAACTTCAAATCCAGGACTGTGATGCGTCTGTTTTGCTCTTATTACCTAGGATTGCTTTGGTTATTCTGGGTTTCTTCTGGTTATTATTCTTTGGTTATTCTGAATTTTTGTATTATTTTTCTGTGGTTGTGTGAGGAAAGCCATTGATATTTTCACTGAGATTGCCTTAGTTCTTTATGTCAGTTTTGTAAGTATGAACATTTTGGCAATATTGGTTTTGTGTATGTAGGTGTATTCTTCCATTTTCTGATGTCCTCTTTAACCTCCTTTTTCGAGCACTGTAGCTTTCTTTGTAGAGGTCTTTTACTTCTTTGATTACGTTAATTTCTAGGTATTTTATTTTTCTTGTTGCTATTGTGAATGATACTCTTTTCCTAATTTTTTTCTCAGTGAGTTTATTATTGGTGTATGGGAACAATTTTGAATTTTATATATTGATTTTGTTTCCTGCTACACTACTGAAGTGGGTTATTAATTCTAGGAATCGTTTGATAGAACTTTTTGGGTCTTCTATGTAGCAGATTGTTTCATTGGCAATAATGATAATTTGACTTCTTTTGCTATATGCAACTCTTTTATTTCTTTCTCTTGTCTGATTACCCTGGCTAATGTTTTGGGTCATACATTGAATTGGCGGAGTGATAGGAGACATCCTTATCTTATTTCTGCTTCAAGAGGGAAACATTTCAGGTTTTGCCTACTTAATGTGATGTCGGCAGTGTGTTTATTATAAATGGCTTTTAATAGATTTAGATAAGGTCCTTCTATATCAGTGGTGGTGAACCAATCACACGTGTACCACAGTAGGCTATTTGTGTCACTGAAAGCTCTAAAAGACTCTCCATCACTGTTCTATACATATTTTCTTCAGAGTCTTTATCATAAACAGATATTGGATATTTTTGAAGGCTTTTTCTGCATCTATTGAGATGATCATGTGATTTTTGTTCTTGCTTCTCTTTATGTGATGTGTTACATTTATTGATTTGCATATGTTGGATTGTCCCTGCATCTTTGGGAAGAAGCCTACTTAGTCATGATGTGTGATTTTTTGTTTTATGATTTGTTTCATTCTGATCTATTGCTTCTGTTTGCCAAAATCTTGTTCATGATATTTGAATCTATGTTCATAAATGAGATTGGCCTGTAATTTTTTTTTTCTTTTAATTTAGGTTCTTGTCTGGTTTTGGAATCCGGATAATGTTAGTTTTCAGGAATGACTTTGGAAGTGCTCCTTTACTTTCAGTTTTATTGAAGAGTTTGAGGAGTACTGATATTGTATCTTCCTCAAAGTTCTTATAGAATTTAGCAATGAATCCCTCAGTTAATATATCAGGTTCTTTGCTGGATTTCTTTAGACTGCTGTGCAGAAGGAATCACTTTCAGAGTAAAAACCCATGCTGTTTTGGCAGTGTATAATAGCTACAGACATTTTTGGGGTTAGAGATGCTAGTCCAGTCTGTTGTTTCTCCCTGATACTGTGGATTGTCTCCCAGTTTACCTGTCTCAGTGGCGACAGGTCCCCTCCCTGAGAGGTGGGGTTCTTTTCCTGGCTGCTTTGTTCATTTCTGTTGTGCTCCATTTCTCCTTCTTCTCTGTGGTTTCTAGTTTTCCTATTCCTTCCCTCCTAATTTCTGGAGATCTGCTTCTCTTTTTCCTTTTCACCACCTTATTTTCCAGGTGTCTCGATTTCATGTCCCAGAGATGCTGTATTTTGCTACCATTCTCTACTCTCCCATTTTTCATCCAGCCTCTCTTTTGCTGTTGGTATGAGAGTTTTAAATCATGACTGGGCATTGAATTTTGTCACACGTTTTTTTCTGCATTGATTTATGTGATCCTAGGATTTTTTTTCTTTTGCTTATTAAGAAGATGGGTTACTTTGGTTTTCTAATATGAAGCCATTCCTGGGATACATGCTACTTCCTTGTGGCTTTGTTTGCTAATAATCTTGTTAAGGATGTGTGATAGGTTCTTTTATTTTGAGGCAAGGTCTCACTGTGTAATGCAGGCTGGCCTTGAACTTGCTTAGGTAGCTTAGGCTGACCTTGAACTCATGGCAATCTTCCTGCTTCAGTCTCCTGAGTGCTGGGATTACAGGCATGCGCCACCATGCCCGGCAGATATGTGATAGTTAAACTGGCGTGTCAGTGTAATTGGCTTGTGAGCTGCCCAGGGAATTAGTAAGTGCACCCAAGGTTATTGTGGCATTATTTACAATAGCCAAGATATAGAATCAGTCTCCATTCCCCTCCATAGATGAGTGAATAAAGAAAGTATGGTTTATACACATAGTGGAGCATTATTCAACTTTAAAGCAAATGAAATCCTATCATTTGCAGAAAAAAGAATGAAACTGGAGGACATTATATTAAGTGAAATACACCAGTAACAAAAGTATTGCATGTTTTCTCGCACGTGTGGAATCCTGCCTCTCCAAAACAGATGAACTGAAAATAGATGGACTGTTAGGAAAGGGGACAGGGGGTGGCACTGGGGGAGGGGAGAGGAGGAGGAGGGGTGGTAGAAAGATGTATACAATCAAGGCATAATATATGCACAGATGGAGATGTCACAGTGAAACCCATTAAATTGTATAGTTAAATTAAAATTAAATTATAATTAAAATTAAAATGTAAGTTTTGACAGTACAAAGTAGGCACATTGCTCATGTATTTAAAGAGATACTGTGTTCTAAGATTTAGATCCATTTACCACAAGGAAAGTTGAATATCACTACATTCCATAGGAGTACACTTCACTTCTGAACTGTATCACAGGGTTGGCTTTATTCTTCTCTCTTACTTAGGCTCTCAGCCATTTCTTCTGTTTCCTGTGTTGTAGAAATGTAGGAATGACTTTTATGGAGTCCAGTGTTTGGAGTAAATGATAAAAATAATCTCTTTCTCTCTCTATCTGTAATTGTAACTACTTTTAAATAATAGAATTTGAATCCTTATTATTTAAAAGTTTGAATGTAAACATATCTTATAGTCCTGTGGCAAAAAATCAATAACTCTTGAGACTATGGAGAGGGTCTGTGTTTCCGCATAAATCCTACTGCATTACTATTACTGTCATTTAAGAGATGAAAACTTATAAAACATTTTGATGGAAAGAGATGCCACCAGGATTTAATAATTTTCATGGGGATTATAATTTCCCAAATAAACTGTAGTCATGACTTAATCCTTCCAGGAGAGACAGGCGGGGATCTTCAAACAGGCTGCCTAAGCTTTTTGTTCACCGTTTGCTTTTTGATTCAGCATGATGGATTAGGAGGAGTAACAACCAGAGCTGTGACAGCTTTGGCTAATTCCCACCTGGCGCCCAATCCCTCTTTCTTTAAAAAGCTCTCCAAGTTCATAAGTCTACAAAAGGTTTAATCTTAGTCACTGGAAGGATGCTGTGCCTTGAGGTTGTGGATAAGGAGCATAGATTTCATATGCCAATTACAAAACTCCATTGTTATTAAAAAATTAATCTGCATGTTGAAAGCAGCCCAAGTGTGAATCTGGTTTGAACAGTGCTGCACTGGACAATGAAGTGAGCAGTAGGGGCCCATCCCAGGGACTTAGTGAGTCTGTCTTGTCACTGATCATGCTGTGGGCCTTTTTGAGCACGGAGATGTCTACGGCCTCTGAACATCTTTTTACCCATAGCACACACACACAGTCATATCACTCACATAGTACACGTGTGAAACTTGCTTTGTCACGTTCACCAGCCTTCTCCTTTCTGCTGTGGCTACACCACCTCATCCCCTTCCCCTTGGCAAAACTTAGTAGGACAGGAATATAAAATTATGATCATCTTCAGTGAGTCTGTGTACGTAGGAGAGTTCTAGGCAGAGAAACTGTAAAATATAGGACCATGTGGCTACTAAATATTTCTTCTTCTTTAACTTCTGTGACATCATAGAAAACAATCATAGTGTTTTGGTGAGAAGGAGCAAGTTATTGCTAATTATGGAGCCAGTAGCTGTCGCATTTGGAGGATTCATATATTGGCCAGTCTTCATCATCATGAAATGTGTAGCAGAAAATTTGCCATTATTAATTAAAGTGCTGATATTAAAGCATAAATTATTTTAAAAAATGAGAGCTAAGTCAAAGCCATCCTTGCAGTCAAATTCTTTTTCACTTACTTGCACTGAAGCAGTGGAAGAGAGTGTGGAGCGAGCAGGGCAAGTTCCAGGTGTCAGTGAGGGCATGACGCTCCTGGAGGACAAAAACATCAATAAGTATGAATTTAAGTCCCAAGGCCCACAAAAGTCAAGGTAATAGATGGCAATATTAGGGACCTGTGTTTGCTCATTCCCTGTAGGGGAAAGTAATTTTGTTTTTGATGTTTTCTCCTTAAAGTCCTCTTTGAGACTTGCTTTCTAATATGTAAGTACTTAACATGTATTCAACTATATGAACTGACAAGTAAAGAAAACCATTGGCAAGAAACTATACATTAATCATTGTTTTGAGAATGAACTTGGAATTTCAATCTACTGCATAAGACTTTACACCTGAAGTATAAGTGCCAGTATTATTTGCATCTCACTTCCTTTCATCTGTACAACTGTGATGAAAGTGCTAAGCTGGAGTTCCAGGGTACAAGAGTTGGCAACCAGTGGAAAACATAAAAACATGTTTCAAATCTGGGTTTTGGTTCCTGGGCCATTCAAAAGTTGCAGTCTATTAAAATATTGATGTGTGCACATGGTATTATCTGTTCAGGAAGCTCCAGTAATGACTTGTCTTTGAGACTTTTGGCTTGAAGTTTAGGAAAAGCATGAAATGAGACTATAGAATTATACAAGTTTTACTCTCCTTAGATCTTTAATGAGTGAATACAATAAGCTAAAATACTTTAGTCCTTTCATTGTCCAATTTAATTATTATATTTTATTCTTTTAATATTTTCATGCAGTTTACTTGTTTTGTACATTTCCCTCCACTATTTTATCTTAGTATATTTTGAGACTAGAGATTGAAGTACAAATTATTAAAATTGTTACACTTTGAACAATGCTTTAGGAATATATTGGAATCTGACATAATTTTATTTATTTTCTTATTTTCACATTTTTATTGATATGAATTAGAAATTATGGTTTAGGTATAATTAATATATATATAGCTTTTAGATCTATGTGTAAACAATGCATTTATAAATATATGCTTATTGAAAGCATATTTATTTCTAAATATGTGCTTTTTGTTTACATATATAACATTCATTTTCAGTATATGTATAGTCAAATCTTTTTTATTTGCATTTTAAATGGAAATTTTAATGTTTCATTGTGTTTCTTTAAATTGATCCATGTTACTGATTAATCAGCTTTCATCTTTTTCTGTATGAAATTAATATTATCTGCTTTTATTAGAAAAAATTTTTTAGGGTAGTTAGAGGGAGCAGCAGGGAGTTTGCAGAATCAACATAGACACTTCCTGAAAACATAGGACTCAGAAGAGAGCATAGCAGCAGTGTTTAGGAACTAGCCTGATACAAACCGGTTTAAACATGCAAACCCTACTTTGTTGCTCTTACGTTTCTGGTATCCAAGAAAAACCAAGATAATCATTTTTACTCCATTCACAACTACTCAAAATTGACTCTCACTCAGAAATTAAAGAAATTTTACTTGCTTTTGTGAGTCTGAGTTGTGTGGAAATATTCAGGTTGGAAACAGGGAAGCAAGCCAATATTTTTATTTTGTTTTGTTTTTGTTTCTTGAGACAGGATTTCACTATGCAGTATAAGCTGGCCTTGAGTTCACTTTGTAGGCCAGGCTGGTTTCGAACTCCTGGATCAGCCTCCCAAGTGGTGGGATTACAGGCATGTGCCACCATGCCTGGCAAGCCAATGTTTTAAAATGATGAATGTATGTCTCACATTATACTAAGTTATATCAGATGTAAGAGCAGAGTTTTCTATAAGCAGGCATCTACAAATGGGCACATGTAAGTGGCAATAAAAATCAGGCACTGAACAGTATTGAGATACAAAATTTGGGACACGAGTCTTTTGTAAATTTATTAAAACAATAATACACAGTTACACAAAATTTGTAATTTTTGGGGGGAGTAGGAGTGAGAAACCCTAAAATAAAGAAAAGGTGTCGATCTTACCTTTTGTTTCAATTGAGCAATTTCTGTTGTACTATTTCAAGTTCATTCATTGTCTCCTCTATCACCTCCATTCTTCTATTGAACATATACTAAATTTTTGGTCACTATGTGTTTTAGTTTTAATATTTTTACTTACATTATTATTCTGGTGGAGGTTTTCTACATTTTTTCCTAAGGGCTCAGGGTTTTTTTTTTTTTTTTTTTGAGACAGGGTCTCATTATGTAGTCCAGGCTGGCCTTGAACTCACAGTGACCTTCCTGCCTCAGCCTCCTGAGTGCTGGGATTACAGGCGTGTACTGCCATGCTTGCCAAGATATTCTTTTTCTCAATTGCATTTTTCTGTTGCCCATTTTTTGAAACCATTCTCTATGCAGTCTAGGCTGGCCTTGAACTCATGATCCACATGTCTCAGCCTTCTGAGTGTTGGGACTACAGGTACATACCACTGTGTCTGGCTCAGGTACATTTTAAATTACTTGTTCAGGCATTTTTATGATGCTTTTAATTTTTTTGACAAATATAACGCGTCTGTCATCTTGATGTTGCCATGTACTGGGTTCCTTTTTTCATCTAATTTGAGTTCCTTATGATTCTTGTCATGTTGTATTTTGCTGTAGTAAAGCTATTACTGTCTAGAAGTTTTCTGTTTGGCAAGGCAGCAGCTGGTCCAGTATCTGGAGAGAGGGAGTTCTGGGTAGTTTTTTTGTTTTTTTTTTTTGTTTGTTTTTAAGTCTGTACCTTTTGTCATTTGCTGATTTTCAGATTTTTTAGCTACAAATTTGAAATATGTGAGGCAATAAGAACCAAAATAGCTCGCCCCACAAGATGTCTTTCCTTGTGTTTTGACTTCTTTTGCTTCTTACTTCTTTTCTCCAACTTTCAGATTCCTCTTATATTTGTTCAATGTAAAATACTCTGAGTTTTTAGTTGTAGTTAGCAGGAGGAATAGAAAAAAGCACATCTATTCTGTGATCTCAGAAGTGGCAGCCTACCGCTAGATAGATTTTTTTAACCCCTTCTTGAAAGATAGTAGTTATCCTTGACCTAACGTTTTCTAACATGGTATAGGTGAAGAGAAGATCTTTTATTTTCTATTTGGGAGATGATTAAGCCCATTTCTTGCTGAAATGTCGGTAATATACATGGCCCCTAGCATAAAATTGAATATTTAATATCTACATCCTGGAATTTCCCTGTCACAATAGGTATTTACCAAGTTGGTTTTTATAGCTACACCATGATACTATCACCTCTTAGCCCCAAGTTGGATTCTTTGGCAATCAACATTAACACAGTATATTTTTATCTGCTAAAATGTATTTCTAAAAGCCTCTTTTAGTCTCTTCTCCCTATAATATAAAACTTTGGAATCATACTACACATACATGTAATGTAACTTCTAACCCTCATACACTCTTTGCATACTCTTTCCTTTTCATGGTAATTAAAGGATGCAGAAAGACATTAAGGAGCCAAATAAAGAGAAGTATGCAGCTTATGGTTCTCTCACGCCCTCTACTCAACTGTAAAAGAACTAATCCTATTTTCCCGAGAGTATAAGCATGTGTCTTTGAACCAATGGGACCAAACGTGGATGAACAAGTCTAATCCCAGGACGCTGGGAGGCTCAGGCAATGGGACTGCAAAACTCTAACCTTCATGTAAGTGTCCTCATTTTCAGAGTGATGCAAGGCTTAGTGATTGCATACGTTGTCATATTTGGTTTCATTGGTTTAATAATTAAATTTGTATTCTCTTTCTTGCTCTGTTTCACTATGGGGATGGATATTATTTAAAATTTTAATTAGTATGTGTTTGCACTACATAATAAATACATTTATCCGGGGAACTGGTACATGTACATAGCATATCTTGATCTTTTTTTTTTCTTGAGATTCAAACAATAGTTGATCAGGTTTTAGTATTCATGTTTTTGTGTGTCTTTAGAGATATTTTAGGAGACAGGAGCAACAGCCAGCCAGTTGCCTTTTAAAACTAGAGTCTCTCAGTCCAAGCTAATCTTAAGAGAAATCTAAAATTAAACTTCACATTACAATCCCTGACTTGAAATCATACTACAAAGCTACTCTGATAAAATCAGCGTGGTACCGGAAAAAAACAGATGTGAAGATCAGTGGAACAGATTATAAGATGCAGACACAACTACAAACACACTCAGGCAACTTATTTTTGAAAAAGGGGCCAAATATGTTCACTGGAAGAAAGCCTCTTTAATAAGAGCAAAACTGGCTGGAAAAACTGGGAAAATCTGGCTTTCCATGTGCTGAAGACTAAAACTAGACCCATGTCTATCACTAAACTAAAGTCGAAATAGATTAGAGATCTAAGTATTAAAACAGAAACACTAAATCTCCTGGAAGAGAAAGTAGGTAGAAATCTTGAAGACATAGGTGGAGGCAAAGACTTAATGAACAAAACCCAAACTGCATGGGAAATGCTTCAAAGAATCAACAACTGGGACCTCATCTTATTAAAAACCTTTTGCACATCAAAAGAAATCACCAACAAAGTGATAAGGCAACCCACAGATTGGGAAAAATTTTAGCTAACTGTCCCTCAAAGGACTTCTATCTAGAGCATATAAAGGTTTTGAAAATTCAAAGACCCAATTGAAAGACCCAAATTTGAAGATGCAATCAAAAAATGGGCATCCAAGATGAATATACATTTCTCAGATGAAGAAATACAAATGGCTAATAAATATATGAAAAAATGTTCAATATCATTGGTCATTTGAGAAATGCAAATTAAAACAACACTGAGATTCCATCTCACCCCAGAAAGGATGGCTATCACCAAGAAATCAACCAATAACAAATACTGAGGGGGGGGGATAGGGGGAAAGGAACCCTTCTCCACTGTTGGTGGGAGTATAGACTTGTACAACCACTGTGGAAATTAGTGTGGAGATCCCTCAGAAAACTAGGAATGGGTCCCATTCAACCCAGCTATTTCCCTTCTTAGTATCTTCCCAGAAGAATTAAAAACATCATACCATGGCAATATATGTGCACCCATATTTATAGCAGCACAATTTGTAATAGCTGCATTTGGAAACAACCCAAATGCCCATCAGCTGAAGAATGGGTAAAAAGGATGTGGTATTTTTATACTATGGAGTACTATTCAGCTACAAAGGAGGAGAAACTTAAGACTTCTATAGATAAATGGATGAAACTTGAAACCATATGTAGTAGTGAAATAAATCAGACTCACATGTGTAAACATTGTATTGCCTCCCTGGTGTGAGAAATTAAAAGAGTAAATGAGGTCTAAAATGCACAATAGATACTGTAAAATTGGGAGAAATTATTAGAAAGGAACTAGGATGGGGCAAAGGGGAAAGAAAGCAAGGGAAAAGAGAGAAAAAATGCAAGTTAGTTATACTATTAGTGTCTTTTAGTTCATAGAAAAGTAAGATTTGCACTAATATTGATTGGAGAATTTCTATGCCCATATCTTGTACTCTGAGTAACTGTTTTAAAGATTATATGCAGTATATTCACTATTGTTATTTTCCTATCATCTTGTTATGAAGTTTTATTTTACATTTTTTCCATAAAATAAAAAAATTAAACCTCAGTATGAGTGAGTTTTTAAAAATTGAGTTAGACAATTAAGTTCCTAAAGTTATGTCTTCTTTTAAACATCGGTGATGGAATCATAATTTTATTGTTTGAGTTTTTAAATATTTTCAGCTTTGTGAACCAAGCTCCTCCTGGTGCTTGTAGGTGCCGTATGCTGATTTGTGTGTGCCTTGCTTGCGCACCGGCCCGGGTGACGTCCCGTCCCTGTGTCCCAGATGCCAGCAGCCTAGTCTAGGTGTGTTCTTGTGGGGAAGGCCACAGCAGGGGAAAGGCAGGCAGAGTCAGCCTGCAGGAGGGCACCAGTGAGCACTGAAAGTACAGCCTGCCTGTGTAGTCCAATGGCTGGAACTAGAAGAGTGTTACTTTGCATTTTCTTGGCTAAGAAAGTCATTAAGGTTAATGAAATATATTTCATCTCTTGATAGGAAGGTTTATAAAGGAAGATTCAAAGGTTGAAGACACAGGGAGGGGTGAATATTTAGTGACTATTTTTGCAGTCACTCTACTCTTCTAGGAAAGGCTGGCATTGGGACTTAGGATCCTGGTTGTCACCACCCTTCCTTACTGGGGAATGGATTGCATCTCCAACCTCTTTTAATGTTTTTTTTTATTTTCTTTTTAAATTTTGAGACAGAGTCTTGCTAAATTGCCCAGTCTGAGCTTAAATTTGCAATCCTACTTTCTCAACCTCCCACAGTGCTGGGATTTTAGGTGTGTACTTTCTTGCCTGGTTTGAGATGTTGTTCTGTGCCTCCTGACCAGGTTTCTATTTATTGCACTAGTTGTTCTTCCTAACTACACATATCATGAGTCTGAACATTTATAAGGAAAAATATTTGTGCCTTAGGGTATGTCTTGGGCCTTAAGTGCTGATCTGTATGGCCACTGTGAATTCTTTATCTATTGAGTATTTAGGAGTTCTTTAGAAAGTCAAGTTTAGAGAAACAGATTTGAAAAAGAAAACACATCTTATACAATGTCTGGTACTTTCCAGATACTGTCATTATAGAGAATTTGTTGGAGGTGTAGGAAGACTTTTTACATTGCTTTGCTAGTTTTTTTCTTTTGACCATAAATCTCAGGTAAGCAGAGTGATAATACCAGAATTAAATACTATAGTTATCAGGGCATGCACTTCATACCCTGTATCCTATAAATACTACTATTTCTTTTTGGAAAGCAAGTTATAGGACAGCATAATAAAACTTCAGAGTGTTTTCCCCCAATTGAAAGCTTTAAAAGCACCCACTTCTTGTGCTCATCTTTGTGGACGTGGAAATAGACGAGAAAGACAAAACTGTCACTGAGTGTGGCAGCTTCAAACTGCCCTGTTTATTTGTCCCCAGATCTCTCTGTGCAGTTCCAAAGTACCTGCTTGCCAAAATTAGTTTTGGAAAAAAATAACATATTTCGTATATGACATATGTTTGAAATTAGCAGGAAATACAGCCAAGATTTAGAAATTAACAAGGATAAAGTTATTTCTAAAAATATTTAAGAGCCAAAAAGGAGTGTTTGGCTTAAAACATTAGGGCATTTATTATTTAGTAAATTAAATTTAAAAATCTCTTCAGAAGGCGCACCACAACATTTTTTTCTTTGAATGTATGTAAATAATTTTTATTAAAAAACCTTTTGTTGCAAGTTAATTAGTAACCTAAATGTACCATGTATAAATAATCTGATGATCTGGTAAATTATATTCTTTGGGTTCTTTTTTGAGATTAAGTCATGCCCTTCTGTTTTTTTCCATATGTGGAAACCAATTTACTATTGATCTGGTTTCTCTTAGACAGACAAGCGTAACTGAAGGGCCCCAGAACAAGAATCAAGTCTTTCTTTTTTAATATGGGGTGCTACTTGGACCTGACTTCTTTATGAGTAGTCTGCCATTTGTAGATTAAATGTGGAATTGTCTTCTCAAGAAACTCATTTCTTTTAATTTAACTTAAGGTAGGGAATATTCACTAGGCTGCTCTGTATAAGGCAGTGAATGTGAAGGAGGGATATAGGAGGTTTGCAAACTGGTCTCTGACCGTGGGAGACCTAAAATCAAATTGAGAACAGGACTTCTTAATGGAAGGTACTGCTCTTGGCAGGGCCCCATGTGTATGAATGTGTGTTCTTTTAGAATTCTAGAACAGTAGATAAGAAGGTTAGGAATCTCTGAGTTTGTTGATTTCATGGTTCCTATCCGGGCTCTTGGAAATGTGGACATATGTGTTTTGAGCTTAGCTCAAAATTACACATTTTGAGTAGGCTTTGATAAACTAGAAGACAATCTGTTCTGTCCCTGCAGTGTTTTGCAATGTCTTTCTCATTTATTCTTTTACATCATCATGAGATGGACTGTTATCAAAGAGATGTTAGTCTGGCCCTATTGCCTCTGCCCCCCAAATAAAGATGTTTGTTCTGGGATGCTGCCTCTTGTTTCTTCTTTGTAAATTTTAAACATCCTGCCTTGTTGAAATAGATTCTAGCAGCAACAAGTCAGACTAATGATTAAAATTATGTAGGTCCTAAATATCCACTAGAGGAGAGGTGGGCTGGTCCAGCCACAAACACAGGGCATCATCAGGTACCTTGTTCATAGGCAAGGAAATTTCAGATGCTAAAAATGAACCGTGAGCTGTCCTGATGGGGAAAGACAGTGAAGAAGAAATACTAAATGTGATGCTTTCCTACCACTCTGAAAAATAATCTTGTGGCTCTTTTTTTAAAATAATGAGTGGGATTTATGAACTGGATAATCTAGATAAATTTGCACTGGTTCAAAAGCCAATGGCCAGACAATAGCTATCAGTGTACCTTGTGCTCATAAATTTACATTTTCAAAGAGCATTCTGTTTTACAGGAAAATTAATAGGATAATATGAATAGCTGAAAACCCAGATGGAAAGTGACAGATGATGTGAGAAAATTATTAGCAACAATTTAGAGAACTGAGGGGTCACTTTTTGCTAAAAGAATTTGGAAAGGTTTGTGAGGCAAGACTTTGTCAGGCAATTTATACTGGGCCCCAAAGAACAAGGTAAATTTCAACAGGTGAAGATGGCAAGGGGAAGTAGGAGAACACTGTAGGCATGGGGTGTGTGGAAATGGAGATAAGTAGATGAAGGTGGAAAACGCAGGCTCAAAAATCAAAAGAAAGAGAAATGTGGTTTATTATGGCAGCATTGCTGACATCCGTCCTTTGGGAGATGTAGCAATGGGTCTTAGGAGTGAAGGAAAGGAGAAGATATAAAAATAGAAGCAAACCATGATAAGATGTGAGATAAAGGGGGTCCAAGACCAAGGGCACAGAGTGTTAAAACATAAAACATAGCTCAAAGAAACTTTAAGAAAATAAAGTTGAGTCTGTTCCTTGGCCTGGCGGGGAGCCTGTACTAGTGAAAAAATTCACTGAGTGTACCTAGAAGGGGGATATATTATGAAGGGGATAACAAGTGCCTATGAGGATTAAAATAGAAAACTAGCACTTTGGTCTGTGCATAGGTGATTAAATAATTCCTGTCATTTTTTGGTCAGGAAAGGCTTTAGTTTAGAAGGTTTTGTTATGCCATGGTCATTTTGTGGCCATTTATCAACTTCAGTGCCTTGGAAGCAGTTGTGAGGAAATAGGACATACAATTTGGTATTTCCTAGGCAAAAGTTATTGCAAACAGAAAATTTTCTTTTACTTGAGTTAGGCAGAGAAAAGATGAATGAGTAACTTGACACAAATAGGAATATGACTTTGGCTTCTTCGATTTCCTTCTCTCCCCATGATATATATTTTTGGTTCTAAGACCTTATCTTAGCGATGAGCATTGATAAATTTGATGTTCCTTGAATTTTTTTTTGAAATTAGAAGATGAAGTACAGTTTAAGTTTTACAACAAAGATAAGAAAAGTGTAGAAGGCAATAATAGAGTCAACAATAAAAATGCAACTCCTCATTCTTTTCTTTTTGTTTTGTTTTGTTTTCCTCATTCCTAATACAGCATGTGGAAATGTTTTTTCAAAAAGCTGTATCTTTTTAATCTGATTTTTTAAGTCATCAGAATATGGATGATTCAGTGCCATTTTGCTAGAAATTCATTGGGAAGAAGCCTAACATTTTCTAGAGCAAATCCAAGCCATTTTCATTGAAGTTTTTGAGAAAGGAGGCTGGGTTTTCTGGTTTCCACTTGGAAAATGTATTCTTATGATCCTGTAAAGATTCTACTTCTGGCCACACTTCATTGAAAATCCTCGAGTTTATCAACTTGTGAAGTCTCATGGAAAAGTGGTTTTTTAGTTGCCAATGCTGTGCAAACACAGTGCTCAATGTCAGCTCCAGTGGAGCACTGAGTCGCCCCCAGCAATGCTTCTGCAGCTCTATACCAGTGTTATTATACTGTGTGCATATACTCTAGTAAGCATCCCCAAAGCTCTGTCAAGACCAGAGTCAACTAGTTTAATTCTTTCTTTCTTATGAGCCAATAGATTTTGAGGTTTTAAATTTCTGTGAAGAACACTTCTAGAGTGACAAAACAAGGTCCCCTGAAAGATTTGGTACAGAAGCTTTCTTCTCCCAAGTATTGTGATTGAACTCAGGGCCTTTGCACAGAGCTACATCCCCAGCTGCTTTTTAATGTTTTATCTTGAAATAAGGTCTCACTTAGTTGCCAAGGCTAGGCTCAAACTTTCAATTTTCTTACCTCAGCCTCCCAGATTTCTGGGATTTCAGGCATGTGCCACAAGTACCTCTTAAAGAAGCCATGAATTGCCCAGGAGGGATAAAGTCAAAGTATTTCTTTTTTCTTTATCTTCTTTTGTTGGTACATGTTGATGATCCATAATGAATCTCTGTCTATCTATCTATCTATAGATAGCTATAGATATAAATATCTATCTCTCTATCTATCTATATGTGTATCACATTTTAACATTTTTTATTTCCCTTTCACCTCCCCTGCTTCCCCTCTCCTCCATCAGTGAATCCTCTTTCCATCTCCGAAGGTCTACAACCATGTCTCTTATCTTCTTTTATATTGCTCTTAGAATCCAAGGATTTTTTGAGATCCATGGAAAGGAATTCAAAGATGAGAAGCACATCTTGGAAGCACATTTTGAAGACTTACTATATTTGGATGATTAAGACATTTAATAGTGAAATTTCCTAAACTGCAGTAGTAGGAACCCTCTCCTCTTCACTTTCTAGTCTGATTTTCCTCATGGTGACCACCTGACCTATAGTTTTGTATTTATATACAGCTCCTCTGAAGCTTGTCCAGTTTTCTCTATTTTGCTACAGTGTTTAAGAGTTACTCAACAAATTTTTTAGATCCTGGCTTATTGTTTTATGGCGGCCACAGTGGCAGCTACCAGGTCTGAGTCTGTCATATTTTCTGACTTGCTGACTGTACCATTTAGTGGGTGTACAGGGGCATGCCACTGTGGTTTTGACATGCAGTCCTCCATGGCTAATGAGATTAAACATCTTTTCATATGCTTATTGAATATCTTCCTTGAAGAAGTGATGATTCACATTCTTTGTTTTAAAACTGAACTTTTTATTATTGAGTTCTAGGCCTTTTTTTTTTTTTAGAAGATTCCTGATCAGTATATTATTTGCAGATACAATTATTACTTGCAGTTTTATTGTTTATTAAATACCTGTGTAACTCACAAGTCAAGACTTATGCTTTTGTGGTCATTCAAGGACATGTGGCTGTGCAGCTTGGCAAAATGTTTGAGTCATTTGGTATGTTCCCTGTGAAGGTGGAACAATTCCTCTCTCCGCCTTCTTATTTCAGCCCTCCCACTGTCACATATGTCCATTTTTGTAGTCTGTTTTTCATATTTTGGTTTCTTTCTTTTTTTTTTTTTTTTGGTTTTTCTCCAGTACCGGGAACCGAACTCACAACCTTGTGCTTGCCAGGCAGGCGCTTTTGCCGCTGAGCTAAATCCCCAGCCCCCATATTTTGGTTTCTTACCATGTTCATTTTGCTGTTTAAGAGAGCTCCCAAATGCAGTGTGTCAGTGCTGTCTAGTGTTCAGCACAAAAAGTCTATAATGTGCTTTATGGAGAAAATGTATGTGTTAGATCTAAGCTCTGTTAGAGCTAAGCTTTGTTAGGGCATGAGCTGTAAGTGCTATGGGCTATTAGTTAAATGTTCATGAATCACCAATATATACATTAAATCAAATGTCTTGAAACAAACATAAAACAAGGTTATATATTGATTGGTAAACAAAAATGTTTTGACCAGAGGCTCACAGGAACCTAATTCTGCATTTCCTTTAGGGGCAATGATTTGGTATTTTATAGGTCAGTTTTGCAGCAAATGTATAGGACACAATTACTGTGAATAATAAGAACCAACTATATTTTCTCCCATTCTGTGTATGGCCCTTTTCCTTTCCAAATGATGTGCTTTGAAGCACAAAAGTTTTAAATTTTGGGGAGAGATGATACATTTTTCTTTTATTGCTTTTGTCTTTGGGGTCATCTAAAAATCCTTTGCTAAATCTGGAGTCATGAAGGTTTAACACATTTTGTCTAAAATTTTTATACTATTAGTCCTTCCTCTTAGCTTTTTGATCTATTTTGAGTTAATCTTTTTTATATGGAATGATATAAGGACCCAATTTCATTTTTTTTTATTTGTATGTGGCTATGCAATTGTCTTAACATTACTTATTGAAAAAATATTCTTTCCTCATTGAATAGTCATTGTTGCAAAAGTAGTTGATCATAAATATAGGATCCCCCACTCAAATCTGTTCACTGATTGTATGTCTCATGCCAGTGGCAGACTGTCATGATTATGATTACTTTGTAGTATGCTTTAAAACTGAGAAGTGAACATTCTCCTCCTTTATTCTTCTTCTTAAAGGTTGCCTTGGCTATCCTTGCTCCCTTGAGATTTTATATGAATTTTTGAATCAAATTATCAATTTCTATAAAGAAACATGGTGGGATTCTGGTGGGAATTGCATTGAATCTGTAGATCATTTGATGAATAGTGCCATTTCAACAATGTTAAGTCTTTAAATCTGTGAATATGGTAGTTTCTCTAAATTATTATATATTATTTAATTTCCTTTATCTGTTATGGAAGTTTCAGATAATAATTTTGTATTTATTACTTTAGGTACATTCATAAGTATTTTATTCTTCCTATGATATTGTAAATGGAATTTAAAAACTGTTTCCTCATTGTTTATTGCAGACTATCCATTCTTTATCATTCATAGTCTTTTTAACATGCTCTATCATTTTGTACATCTGAAACCTTGTGAATATGGTTCCTTCTGCCTAGAATTTCTTCCCATTCAAGACTGATGAATTCTTACACACTTGGTGGTAATAGAAATAAATACAAGCATTATGGAAGACAATACAGAGGTCTTGCAAAAATTAAAAATAGAACTACTTTGTGATCCAACAATCCCGTTTTATGGATATATGCAAAGCTATCTGTAAGAGATAGTTATATTTCCATGTTTTTTGAGGTATTATTTATAATAGTTGAGATATGAAACAAGTTCTAACTGATGAATGAATAGGTAAATAAAATGTCATACACACTGTGAAACATTATTTAGTCTTAAAAACAGGGAAATCCTGTCATTTGTGACAACATGGGTAAACTTGAAGGACGCTATGTCCAGTGAAATAAGCCAGGCACAGAAAGATAAACACTGCATAATCTCAGTTGTATCTGTAGTCTAAAACAGTTGAAGTCAAAGAAACAGTGTAGAATAGTGGTTACCAGTTGCTGGGGGTGGGGGAATGAGGAGATATTGGTCAGAGGGTGAAAAGTTTCATGTATGCAGGATGAGTACATTCGGGAGAGCTAATGCACAGGATATTGACAATAGTGGGTATGGGCTAAGTAGCTCATTGTAATTATTTCACAATATATACATATATCAAAGCATCCCATTGTATACCCTAGTTATACATAATTTTTGTTTGTCAATTATATTTCAGTAAAGATGGGGAAAAAGAGCTCAGTTTTTTCCTCTATAAAGTATTCTAAATTCCTTTTCACTAAAAGGAAAGCAAGAAGCAAACAAGAAGGCACAAAGGAGTTGAGATTTGATCCATTTTCTTTATTAAATTTGAGGGTAGCCTAACACCCAAACACTTGGGGGTAGCCTAGCTCAGTAGTTAAGAGCTTTGAATTTTTTCACTGGACATACTTGGGTCTGAATCACAGTTCTGTCATCATCTTTGACATCACCTGTGATTTGGGACAAGTTACCTGATTTCTCTGAACCTCTTTTCTCTTATAATTGAATGAGGGCAAAGTGTGTAACTTGTTGCATTAATTTACTTATTTCATAGGCTTGGTAAGAGGATTATATGTGTTAATATGGGTATTGTTCCTAGACCAGTGAGTTCTTTATTTTTAATCTGTCTGGCTTAAAACCATGCTGTATTCACTAATCCATGGTTTTGTCATAGACTGTGCTCGATACATATTTGTTGCTAGAAAAGCTATGGTGATGGTAATAGTAGCAGTTGTGGTGGGAGCTGTGCTTGATACATATTTGTTGCTAGAAAAGCTATGGTGATGATAGTGGTGGCAGTTGTGGTGGGAGCTGTTGAAGCTGAAACTGAATCCTGAAGGAAAACATCAAATGATTTTCTTTTCTAGGGAAAGTATCAGGGTAAGATCACATTACTGGATTATAAGTCAGACGTCAAACTTTACTGTCCATTCTCTGAGAGCTGCTTTATTGCAAAGGATTGCCTTTTCATTAAATGCACTTTCATATTACAAATACTTGATTTTTTAAAAGTCTGCTGTGCTGAGAATTCAAATGGCTGTTACTAGTCCGTCAAATCTGCAGACCATAAATGCTTTGAGATCTGATTCACTTTTTATGAATGCCTTAGTACCAAGTGTTACCATGAACACAATGAGATTAAAATGTGTGGTGATTTAAGAACCCTAAGTATAAAATTCTTAGAATATTCAAAAGCATGTGATTAGAGCATAAGGACTTGGAAAGCATACCTTTTTTTAAATAAAGAAAATAAATTTTCCTTCATAGTTTTAATAATAATCTAACTTTTCAATCAATCTAAGACCTCCGAATATGTTCTATATCCCTATTCAAATTAGTAAGTTGCTTCAAAAATTATAACTGATTATGCTGATTTATAAGATGTATTTGATTTGCACTGACCAGGCATAATGTATGCCAAAAATGACCAAAAGTGGCTTTGCCTATTCTTTGGACAGCAAACTACAAGAATGTGCCAAAATGCATCTTATGTGTTACAAATCTCACTGAACATGTACTATAGAAATAACTTACAATGACTGTGCTCTTGGAATCAAATTTCAAGATATCATTTCAAATGTATTCATGAATTCAGTAAATAAATTTAGGTAAACATTTGCCTACCTTAGTTTTTAAACTAGAGCGCTAGTCTCATACCTCTTTGGTTGACTACAGTCCTGTGGGCTAAGATAATGGACTATATTTATGTAAACTACCTGAGACTATACTTAGAGTTTGATATCACTGGAAACTTGAATCTTTCCCATGGCTTTTATTCCCGTGAGGTTCACTCACTCCCTTCTCTGATACTCAACTCTTACGCACATATTTTCTAGTTTATGTCCTCTCAAGATGTTCTGATTCACTTGGACATCATTTCCTGCAACAGTCTATTCTTGTCCAAAGGCTCATTTTATAAGAATGAATTTAGGTCACTTTTGAGCATGAATGTTTGTGTAACTAATACCATTTTGCAGTGAGAACTACACTGTTCACTTTTTTTGGTCTTATGGTAATTCTTGCGCCCCGGAGCAACTCTGGAGTTTCTATGACATAAAATTCATTTGTTCCTTTTTTTTTTCATGCATGCGTGCATTTATCCATTCATGCAGTTCTCCTATAAAAATAGTTTTTGTTTCATACTCTGAGCTAGCATCTGCAGGGCTCTTAAGATACATTGATAAATGAGAGAGAAAGCCTGCTTTGTTTACTTCCAGGGCCATATCTCCTCACAGTCTATAATTGTTATGAAGTTAGAGACCTCATTTGTTTTGCCCAACCTCGTATGTCCTGCAACTTTGTAGTCACTTAATAAGTAATTTCTTGACTGAATGACTGAAGGGTTTTTGGACATTTATTCAATTTTATTTATTTTAAAGAACTGAAAAAGGAACACAATTATTCTGTAACTTATTAAGAAGAAGGGCAATTGGAGCCTAAAATCAAAGTAATTTTATCCATACTCATTTGTTAAACCCTGAAGCCATTTTCAGTGAAAAAGTTAGTGAAGAATATTAGAGCGGGAGTGTATTAGTAATATCAGCTGAGAGTATCTTCCTTTCTAATGAGGCAAAAAAAAATTGAGGGAATCACTCAAAAAGCCACAGTTATCATAAAACAGATCTAGGACTATAATCTGAGTTTTAGCATGCCATACTTTTGATCATCATCCTATACCATGACTCTGTGTGAAGATTACCTTAAAGTAGTGATTTGTATTTTACACACAAAGCGTTAGACACCAAGTTGAAATTATATCACCCTAGATAAAGATCTTAACCCCTGAAAGAGTTCTCTAAGTAAATCAGTATAGTCAAACTAGACAGATGTTAGTTGGCATCACATTTCAAGAAAAAAATAATTTGAGTTGTCGGAATCCTAAAGCTTATACTGTCTCTTGCATAAAAATGTTGCATGAAAACATATTGGGGCTTTGACATGTGGGGCAACCAACCCTCAAAAAAGTGAGTCACACTTACTCCTACTCTGCAACTGTCAGTGCTGGCTGTTGGCAAAAGGTTGGAAACACTGCAGTCATGTGGGTTGGCTTTCTGGGAGAGAAGAGGCCACGATCCAAGAGAAGGCAGCATCAGAAGAATGTAGAAACGGAGCAAGGGAAAAATGACACATGAGATAAGAGATTTGACCATTGGATATAGAATCTAAGGAAGAATGAAACTAACCTAAATATTTTCTAAGATCTGCATGCTTCAATTTCTACAAAGAGGAAACAGAGGTACAATTTTGAAGGTACTGAGATAGGAAGTTTCAGAGTGAGTTTGTGTTACAAGGATCAATAAATGAGGCCAAGAAGGTTGAAGAGTAACGGGGCAGGCAGATTAGCTCTAGACAGAAAGCTGTGAAACAAGGTAGAATTCCTTGTTGGGAATAGTGTTTTAGGGCCAGCTTTCTGTGGATGACATCTTGGGGGAGCGCCTGATCTTCCTCTGCTGCCCAGAGGGAGTGCACATATTCCACTCTTGCTGCTTATTGGGCATACTTTTGGCTGTGGTCACCAAGTTTCTCATTGGCTGTAAATTAGGGTATTGGCAAGGGCATTCTTGGCAAATAGCTGAGATTGGACTGGAATGTTATGGGAGCTGATCATAGTTCAAATAATCCTGAAACATTTCAGAGTAAGGCTTCCATGACTAGTAATTTATGAGATCACAAGAGTTGGGATCTTGGCAAAAGGTAGGGATTAACAATTTTTTTGATTTGTACATGTTTACACTTATTGTGGGAAACTTGCTCATATACATAACACATCTTAATTCTTTTTTCTGTCTCCTTCCCCTCCCATCCCTACCTCTTCTTTCCAACTTGTATTCCCCTTCCTACTTGCAGAAGTTCTATTTCCAATTTTTCTTCAATTCTCTTTTTTAAAATCCCTAACCTTGTCTGCTCTCTTTTCTCCCTCCATCTCTCTTTTCCCACTTGAAAAGGATCTCCCTACTTCCTGTTACCTGACTTTTATTTTGATCTTTATTTATATTTTGGTGCATGTATTTAGTATAGGAATTTTTGAAAGTATAAAAGAAAAAATATAAAAGTATAAAAGAAAGTATAAAAGAAAGCTGTGCACAAAGATGTTTGTAGCATATTACAGACACAAGTAGTAATGACAGTTTTATTGCAGTGTGTTATGGTGGGTGGGAGTACTGGTGTGAACATCCAAAAGGCAGGTGCTATTCATATGCACAGTAAGTTGACTTCTGACTGGGGAGGGGTTGTGGATTTCTGAGTACAGGTGATATGATAGTACACCATATGCAAAGAAATCAAATAATAAAACTGAACAGATAACAGCCCAGTTCATCATTTTGTATAAACTTTTAATGTTTATAATTGCTTTTATATACTTTCTCTGCTTTTTCTTCATCAAAATATGTGAATAGGTATTATTTTATTCTTATAGAGGAGGAAATTGAGCTTCAGAGTCACAGACAGTGAAGCTGGGACTAATCTGCAAATTCTGACTTTTTCCTTCTGAACTGCACAGCTACATTCCAGTGAAGTATGTGCATTGTTCTGGGTGATCTTATCTAGGGCCATTACTCTCCTCATTACCACTGTGTCCTCTGTACCTAGTCTGATGCCTGGTATATGGTAGGCACTCAGGAATTGTGTTCATAGGAAGAATAAACAAAAAACCAAGAAATACCAGTGATGATGTGAATTTTATAATGATGTGAGATATTTGTCCCAGTGCATTCTAATCTTAAAGACAGTGTCTTTTTAGCTATCGACAGTATTGAATACCCCACCCATTCTTAATCTAGAATTCAACTCGTACCTGCTCAAATTTTGGATTAAATATTTCACCGTATTACATTAAACCACTTCATGGATCAATATCATTCATCCTGTATTAAAGACCACTGGGTAGGACACTTACCAGTTATCTTACTTTCTTCTTGCTGGGACAAAATACCTGACAGCCACAAGCTAAAGAAGGAAAGGTTTGTTTTAATTCACAGTTTGTAAAGGTTTTAGTCCATAGTCAGCTGGCTCTAATGCAGGGCAGCACGGCAGAGGGGCATAGCAGAAGAGAAACAGTACATGGCGTGATAGGCAGGAGGCAGCCAGCAGCAAGCCCTTTTCCCCCTTTTTATTTCATTCAGGCTATAAGGTTATTAGTTGGTGCCAACCATACCCAGGGCCTTCCCATTAGCTACACCCAGAACTGTGCTAAACCAAATCAGTGGACTAATCCAGTATTCACAGCCTTAATCCAGTATCACACCCATGATCCAGCCACCTCTCAAAAGCCCCACGTAGCAGTGAGGATGATCTGGCTGTGACATCTGTCACCCCATTGATTATGAAGGTTGATTTGGCTGGTCTGGCTGGCTAGGCAGGTGTCCCCTTCTTCCCTCAATGCTCCATGTGTGTCCCTCCTGAAGCTGCGTGCTCTGTTAAAAAGGAAGACCACCTCTGATAGAGGAGTACAGTTCCTTGGTCAAGGGTATATGAGTAGCTGTGCTCCCCTGCTAGAACCTCCAAACTAACTCCCAAAAGCTCCACCTATGAGTGCATGGGACTTTGGAGGGACATCTAGATAGAAACCATAACACCAGTCCATAATATTTTTTCTCTCCTTATTTTTTCCCATGAAAATTTGACTTATACCTTTATTTGAATTATACCTTTCTCCTACTTTGTTTGCATTAAGAATTCTTTAATAATATTGTCTAAAAATACTTTTTGTTTGCATTTTAAAGGTGCTTGCCTTGAAATCTCCTTGAGAAAAGGCAGATTATTTTTCACTTTGTGTCTCCCACATTTCAAAGTACTTAATTGGTTCTCAGTAGGTACCTGCTGATTAAGTAATTTTATGAAAAGAAACTGAATTATTCTACTTAATTTTGTTTTCGTCTACCATTGCATAGTAAAAGTTGTATATGCCAAAGTCTGGCTTAACTTGTCATGGAAAGAATCTGGTTTTAGTATCAGGTACATCTAGGTTTTCACTCTTGTCTAGCACTTAAATAGGACTTTGGTAAATTTTACCAAAGTCAGAGCTTCACTTTCATCACTGCTATGTGAAAATAAATAATTCTTATCTCCTAGGGTTATCATGATAATTATAATAACATGAGCTAATAGATGACAAGCCACTAGAATGCTGTGTAAGTTATAACAGGCTTATACATTCCTTCCACTCTACCTTTAAATAATATTCTAGGAGAAAGACTAGTTTTAACTTTTTTTAAAAAAATAAAAGAAGGAAAACATATTAACAGACAGACATCCATATACAAAATAGCATAAGAACAATACAAACAAAACAGAGTTACAGACAAAGTGGTAGGAAATTAACCATGGTTGTTGTATTACTTACTGATATCTTCAAAGTGGTTTCTCAGGAAAACAAATAGAGACATACAAGATTGATCAAACAAGTAATCATTAATTCTTCCTTTCTGTAGAGCAATAGAAGACAGTACTACAGCTATGTTAGCTATCCTGTATATACATAATATGTATATGTATAATTTATACATACATAATTTACCCTTCTTTCCCTTCTCTTTTCCCACACCCCAGTTGCCCTTTACTTTTGAGCATTTTCCTTTTGTTTCACAATGTCTATCATACCTCCTAGTTTTTATTCGCTCTTTATCTCCCACATTTATAAGGTATATAATTCTTTTTTTTTGTTGTTTGGTTTTTTTTGAGACAGGGTCTCCCTATGCAGTTCAGGCTGGTCTCGAACTCACTTTGTAGCACAGGCTGGCCTCGAACTTCCAACAATCCTCCTGCCTCAGCCTCCTGAGTGCTGGGATTATAGGCATGTGCCACCGTGCCTGGCAAGATGTAAAATTCTGATGAATACCCCAACCTTTACAAAATGTGATCTCAAGAGAAGATCAGATATAATAGTTAATAGGAATAGATTCTGTTAACTATAAATCCTATTCAAATGAGAGGTTGTTTCTCTCATCTGTTTTATTGGTCGCAATAGGACCCTGAGAAAGGAGATTGTGTTTTAATTTTCTTTCTTTTTTCAGTAGAAGAAATTTGTCCAGTACCTAAAATGTTTTACAACCTAGCTTAAATTTAGGAGACCTAGCATCAAAGTGGAGTATCATCCCTTTTCTCTTGGCCACAGAAGTCTAATTATGATGGAATCTTATTCATATTATATATATTATTTAATATAAATGTTTAATATAATATTCTATTATTTGTAGCAAATACCAGTGTTTCTGGTGTTAGATATGTTATAATTAGTCGTGACATCATTCTAGAACAAGTGTTTCTGTGCCTTTTACTATATCTTTGAAAAATGATATTCTATTTGATTATAGTATTAAACACATCTTAACAGCAAATAGCATCAGATATGTTATGAAACACATATATTTGTAAGCTTTCATATCAAGAATGGCATGAGTACTACTCAGACAGTCATTTATAGGAGACATACATAAGGGATTGCAGGCAAAATTTGTCCAGGAAACAAATGCAAGGTTGGTAATAGGCTCAGCTATGTTTTGGAACTCAAATAGCCACATGAATGTTTGGTTTCCATTTCTAACTTCCAGAATCTTCTTAGTTAGATTTATCTTTTCACATGGGACCATTAATCAAGACAAATTCCATCACAACTGCTGCCACACATTTCTTGCCATGTGCTGTGTAGTTTACTCAGAGCCTACTTCAAAGGACTATAATTTCAGTATTTCATCATTTCAGCATTTCATCTGTCATTCTGGCAATATTTGATGCCTCTTTTATCCTTCAGGTTTTTTTCATCATATAAACTATTAATATATATGAGATGCATGTGTCTGTCTTAGACTCTCATTATCGTCTTGTGTGCACTGCTAGTTTTGCATGCAGCCTACAGTAAATTCAGTGTTGATGGTCTAAGTAAGTTATGGAAAACGCAAATGCGGTTGGATGGATTCATAAAATGTAGTCAGAGTGTACACTGCTGTATATATCTTTCTTTCTCCTGCCTCTACTCCCACATACAAAGCAGAGTGTTCGCATATATACACACTATAAAGGAGAAGTCTTGGCCACACATAAATAAGTTGATAAAGTCTAAGAGTCACATAGCACTTACCCGACATTGAGTTTCAACTCATGAATCAGCTATAGGGAACTATAAATAAATGGCCATAGGTTCATTACTGTGCCAGTTATGGGCCTTTTCCAGTGATTGGTTTTTAATTTAAAAATAGGGGCCAGTGGGTTGTTTCAAATATTTCATGTCAAGGGAGTAAATATGCATAATCAGCTACCCCTTTTTCCTTCTTGAATCAGGACTCATTGTTAATGCATACTGGTTAATAAAAATGGTTGCTACGGGATTTCTAGGTTGTAATTTTATCTTAGATGCCAGAGCAAAAAACCTATGGCTTCCTTATATTGATGGTTTTTCTATCCCTGTATTCTTGTTTATTAATTTTCTGACCTGACTCATGTCAAAAAGCTAATGTCAGCTTATTAGCTGCTGGGTGTGCTTTCTGGGCACCCATTCCATTTGTCGTGATTTTATTCTTTTCCAGAGCTGAGAACGGAACCTAGGGCCTTGCACATACTGGGCAAGTGCTCTAACAGTGAGCTAAATTTCAGCCCTATTATTCATGGCTCTTTCCTTCTCTTTTCTTGTGCAGTGTATTTATCAGAACTGTTTTGGTTGTGACAGAAATTCAAGTGGAATTGATTTAAGCATAAAGGGAACTGATTGATATATTTGCTTTCTTGATGTGATTGTTCCCACCAAGATCAGGGGTTTGGAGAGTGGACACATGACCTCTCTTCCTTACAAAGGAAAATTTCCTTATTCTTTTTGTGATTTCCCTTTTGTGAACTCTTTCATGTTTTTTCATGGATTCTGAAGAGTGTTTGTGTCAGCATACTCTCAGTGGCTAAGTCTTTTAAACTTTCAGACAGAAAAAACAGATGTCAGTGGGAGAAAGATTTTCCTTGCTTTCTTCTATGGGAAGAAGCAGATCTTCCTTCCATTATTGTGTCAAAGGCCATGTGGGGCTTAATTAAGCTTATTAGGTATGGTTTGTAAAGGCAAAAATTTTATCTTCCTCACCCTTTTTATAAAAATTATATAACCAGAATTATAAAGGATATGTACAACATTTGTTGTTACATTTCATTTATACCTTTCAGAATTATGTTTCTCATTGTTTCAAGAACAATTCTAAAATCTTCTTATATAGATGTATATTTCTTTAAATATATTATTTAAAAAGCAGTAAGTTTGGTGGTGGGTACACATTTATACTCTTTTATTCTCCTGTTATACTCATTTATACTCTATTACCCTCTTTCCCTCTCATAACATTTTGGGGTTTTGTCACAATATTTTCTGGTTTCTGATGACAGCTTGACAGATGGGAAATATACCACATGCTTTTCTCCCTAAGGTTCAACATCCTTCTTCAACAAAGAGAAGGCTTTTGACTCTTTCGTAGACCTGCTGGTGTTAAGAGGCCCCTAACCACTGCCTTCTCATGTGCTTTGGAGCCACCATCTGTCTCTGCTCTGGAGAACCTTCCAATCTGGACAGCTATTCACAAAAAAGGCTCTTACTTGCTCTTCAGACTACAACTGCTTCAGTTTGTTCTCAAGAACTTCAGGTGTTCTCTAGCAGGATTTTCTTAATGTCTAGTCTCTTGTGCAGTTGGGGTTTTTGCATTAACCCATGTAGGGATTTTAATACAGTTGAAGGGTGGAGAATGAACTGATAAGTAGAGTTCAGGAGGTAATTAGGCCAATTTGAATGGGATTTCTCTCTCTCTTTTTTTTTTGTCTTTTGGCTGTAGAAGACTGAGAAAGAATGTACTGCTTGAAATGAGAGTTCAGATAATGAGGGTATGAGGATCGCAGCTCAGGTCTGTATTTTTCAGGTGACTCATGGGCCTGGACCATCGATGTCTGAGAAAGGGAGGGAGGGAGTGTACGTGAACCCAGTGGAGAGCTATTTTCTTGAGCCACTCTGTGAGGCATGTGGGCACACCCTTACTACTCAGTCCTTTTGTGGTAAAAGGTATCAGAGGTGCAGAAGCAGCATTATTTTCCATTTCTACAAAAAAATGCATAGCTGTTTAACTGCCTTGAGGCTTCTGGGGCAAATTAGTGTCATTTTGTTCTGAATCTTTTGCTAGCAGCTTTGAGAGCAACAGGAGGTAGCATCTTTCTGCTGACATCGACATCTTCCTGATGAGAGTCTGCCACATGGAATTCTATAAAATGTTACTACATTATTTTTCCAGGAGCAGCAAAAGGGGCTTGAATGAGAAGAACTTGCTGGATCCCAGTTGGTAATGTGGAGGAGTATTTATTAGCTCCCATAAGATTCACTAGAAGGACTCCTGGGAATTACTAAGCCTGAGATTCCATGTGAACAATCTGAGCCAATAGTGAAGTAAGAGTTATTACTTTTAAACTGGCTGCATTTATACTTGATGAGGCATGACCAAACGGTTTACGCACGCCAGGATTTGATTTAATGATCCTTTTAAGTAGAGATATTGTAAGAATTGATGCAAATATCTTGAGGGTAAAAACAAAAATAAATGCAAAATTGCTATTGTGACCTTGTTTCTCACGTAAAGTTTGCTAAAAACCAAAGGAATATACATCTTGAATACACACATAGATGTATATTACACACTTTATAAAAACACACGAGGAAGGGGTTGCAGTGGGGGAGTGTGTGTGTGAGAAGAGAGGTAGGAGAGGAGAGGATAAGGGGAGGGGGGAGAGGCAGGGGGAAAGACTGAGAAAAACTATTTTAAAGAATAGTTGACTATAGAATGATGTTAAGTTCAGGTGATTTTGATGTGCTTTCAAAATACTGCTCTTTAATAGACTTGTGGTACAGTCAACTTGTGATTTTCCTTGAGAGAGCTACGCTGTGTGCATTCCACAAACTGCATCATGATTCCTGGGAGTGTTGGTGAGGAGAAGAGAACTGTTTTTGTTGCTTTCCCATTGAACTGTGTTAAGGTCATTGTCTCTAATACCAACTTCCATTATTTCCTTTCCTGAGTGAGAATTATTAATAAGACCTGATGACAGCTACATACTCCATAACTTCATTTACTTTGTCCAATTGAGAACATTTAATTTAACTTCCTGGAAGCACTTGATTTGCTTTTACAAACAAATCTGTACTAACCCATCTCATAGTGGCTCTTTCCACACATTCTGGGGTTCCAATTTAGTCAGCCTATTCACTAAGTCCCTTTTGAAGACTATTGTACAATGTAAGCAATGCCATCTTCATTATTTACTAGGGAAGCACCATGAGAACATGATACTTTTTTTTCCATAGTTGCCTGGAGTTTCAGTTTGGACACACTGAACTAGTTTGTATTCCATTGGTCATGAGTATATTTATGTGATTCTCTTGGTTAACTATTCCAGGGATTTATATAAACAGAGCCAAGACAAAGCTATGCTTTCTTAAAGACATCCTCTAGGAATTGTAATATTTATGTATTAGCTTATTCTCCTCCCTTCTTTGGTCGTAGGCACACAGCCATGAGAAATGTGGGTTTTTTAGAAGGATCAGATGTCATTCTTCTCAAGTCATCAGAGCCACCTCCTGCAGAACTTTGGCTCCTTTGCGTACCTTGAATTTCCTATTGATATTTCATTTAACTATAACTAGGTCAAACAAAGCTGACTGGGTCTAGACAGGACTTCATTTGTTCCCTCCTTGGCATGCCTACTTTAAAAGTTTCATTGAAGGTTATTTCTAGGCCTTTTCCTGTCTCTTCAAGCATAAGAGCATATGTGTCTTTTACCAGATGTAAAAATAAATAGGAATGAAAAAAATACATCTAGTGAAGTTTGGAAGTCATTCAAGCCCAGAGAGCTTGACATAAGAAACCAAAGCCTTCTTTCCTATATTCAGAGATTTTTACTCATGATAAAATGTGACTTCCTGCTTATAAAGCCAATACAGTGTTTGAAAATCAGCTGTGTTTTAGGTGATATAAGTTGAAATGATTAAAAAATATTGTCATATAAAATCTTATTTAAATTTAGGAGTATAATATTGTAATATCCCTTGGTGAAATACACTTGAGTAAACTGCTCCCAGTGAAACATTACTTCAGCAGACCTTCACAGATATTAAAATATTAACATTTTTTCATTCATCTATATTATTTCAAATATAATGAATGCTCTAACTTTGCTCAGATTCATTATTTAATGTGTCATTTGCAATTCTGAGAACAATTTATAGTTACTCATTACAAATACAGGTTTTGGAAGGTGTAAGCAGATTCTTTCTAAGTCTGCCCCGTAGCAGATACAAAACAAAATGGGACATGTGTTAACATTGTATGTAGAAATCCTGTGTTTATTGTGAAAAATAAATATTTCAAAATGTATGTGATTGACAATATTCATAAATTAACAAGTTTTGTTTTCTTGTGATACTTTTATATTCATAGGCTGGAGTGATTATGACAAAAGCACATTGAGCTAACCTGTGGGAAAAGTATACCTGAGCATTTTATGTGAAATTGATGACCTCCTAAGGGACAGGCAAAGGACTTCTGGAATGTTGTGTGAGGTCAGTGTGGCAGGATAGGCAGGGTGCATAAAAACACAAGTGTACCACGAGTCCACATGCCTTTGCACAGTTTCATATGATCTGTAGATCTGTAGGTCAGAATGAACTGCTCCCTGCTGAGTAGAGGTGAGGCGAAGAGCAGCCAAGACCACAGGGCTGTGGGAGGGAGGGGAGATGGGATCTTTCAGGGTCTTATTAGGGAGAAAATCTGCCTCCTGTCTTAACCTGATGTCATCCTGTCCCATTCTTCATTTAATCGAGATACCACTGTATTTTCCTTTGTATTTTGAAAATATTGCATAATTGTCTTCCAGCTTCTACTACTTAAAATAAAAAATCTGACCATAGTCTCACTTGTTCTGTGTTTTGTTTGATCTCTTTCTGTCTGTGTCTCTCTTTCATTTCACACTCTGGAATATTTCTTTTTTTTTTTTTAATAAAAGGAGGAAAACATTAACAGACAGACAACCTTTTACAAAATAGCAAAAGAACAGTACAAACCATACAGAGTTAAAAACAAAGTGGTAGGAAATTAACAATGCTTGTTGTATTACATATTGATATCTTCAAAGTGGTTTCTCATGAAAACAAATAGAGACATGCAATATTGATCAATCAAGGAGTCATTAACAGTTTCTTTCAGCAAAGAAATAGAAAACGGTAGACGAACTATGTTAACTCTCCTGTATATACATACATACAGAATTTCTCCTTCTTCCTCTCTCTTTTCCCACATCCCAGCTGCCCTTTACCCTTGAGCATTATCCTATCATTTCACAATGTCTACCATACCTCCTAGTTTATATTAACTCTTTCAGGTTTCACAGTAGTGAGACAATGTGGTGCTTGCACATGCAGGTCTGATTTATTTCACTTATGAGTATGGTCTCTAGTTGTGATCATTTACCTATTAAAGCCTCGAGTTTATCTTTCTTTATAGCTGAGTAATATCACTCTGAAATATTTCTTCAGCTTTATCTTTTAAACTTCTAATTGAACTGATTGTTTTTTCAATTACTTTTAATTTTTAAATGTTCTAAAATTTTCTAATGTTTTCTTTTTCCCATTATGTTCTGTTATTTCATAGATCACATGTCTTCTTGAATATGTCTCAGCATATTAGAAATTAAAACATTAAACAAATTTGCTTCCTCCAGGGCCAGTGTTTCCCCTTGTTTACATTGGTGGTTCCCTTACATGTAGTAGATTTTCTCCAAATAAACACTAACTTTTAGATGTCTGTTTATCTTTTAAAAGGAAGAGAAAAAGGAGGTCTGCTGAGAGCTCTGTGTAAATAAGGAATGCTTACCACTTGGCAGATTTAGGGTTTACATGACTGTTTTGGAGGCTTGTTGTGGTATATGGTGTGTGTTGTATGTGGTATAAAGGAAGGGGGCAAGGGTTGAACAGTCATAGTTGGGGCCTCCCTTCTTGAATGTTTTTTTCAGCCCCAATTCCAAGTCCCATCCAGTGATCTGGCAGTTTCCATTTCATAGTAAATCCAGGATCCTACCCTCTCTGCCATTAAAATCCCCCTCTCAAATATTCTAGTTCACAGGTAACTCCTTTATGTTTTACTTACTGATCATCTTTCATTGCATTTTTCTTTTAGATTATTTGTTGACATTAACTCATCTGAAGACTATTAGAAATTTATATTCTTGTTATTCCTTCACTATAATTTTGATATATTCTAGAAAGGGAGGCAGAGAAAATATTTATCTCAACTTTTCCCCAGAAATTCTCTCAATATCTTAATTTTCAAAAAAGAGGAATCTTAACTCCATATTCACTACTTGAGGAATAGTCGATCTTCTTTTAATTGGTAAAAGAATACTCTTTGTTTTGTTGTTTTTTTTTTTTTTTTTTGGTTTTTCTCCGGTACCGGGAACCGAACTCACGACCTTGCGCTTGCCAGGCAGGCGCTTTTGCTGCTGAGCTAAATCCCCAGCCCCGAAAAAATACTCTTTGATGTAGTAACATCTGTAGTTGCTGTATCTTCAGGTCCTCTCAGCTAAAAGCTCTAAAAATTGAAGATGCTTTTCATGGTCTTATGTGTACTAGGGTAAGAATGAGCTATGCACATTGGTGTACTAATATGCCATCCAGATTTCAGTCTGTTATAGAATACAGTAGAACTGTTATATCCCCCTTTCCCAGCTGTCCTGGGATTACCTGATATATGGGGTAGGAAACCTTACTATACTTATATATAAATATGCTTAATTAGCATAGACAGATTTCTTGTCAGTGGTTGGTATATTAATCTGGCAAATCCTCTTCCTCTCATCCTGCCAAATTTTAGATTTTTTGAAAGCCTGCCATTACAGTTCTTATTGGCTCTAAATATGGGGAACCCTTCATTTTTATGTCCATGAGACAAGTTCCTGCTTTCTTGTTGCTCTTATTGTAATTTGGGGGAGGGTTGTTTTCTTTCTTGTTCTTCCTGGTCCAAAACCCTGAGAAAGTTACTCCCTTCCTCAGTGGATAGATTTGCTCAGACCCCTTTCCCCACTTACTAATCTTTGTTTGAATTCTGTAAGACCATAGTTTCATAACTTTGCCTTTTCCATTTTTGTTGTAAATGCATCCAGTTCTGTATCCTCACTGTCCACCAAAGTGTCTCCTAGCTGCTTCCTGAGTGTTTACACAGTCCTTTCTCCAAGTACATTGTGGGGGTGTGTTTTTTGTTTATGGTAGCTTTTTAGAACCAGTTTAATCAAGAAGGGACTTTAGGAATGATTTGGACTTTTACTTTCAGCAAACTTACATCATTAGGAAGGAATAAAGATGCAAGAGTAATACTTTGTTTTTGGAAGTCTTAAGGATCTTGTTTTCTTAATTTTCAGCACTGCACATTGAGTGGAAATACAGCTTTGCAGTAGAGTGGATCCTTAGCATGTGTGAGGCTCTGTATTTGGTCCACAGCACCACCACTGCCACCCCCAAAATTGAGTTATTTTTGTGTGATAAACATATACTGGGAGTTTTATTGTGATTAAAGGAGGTATGGGTTCTGTTCAGGTATAAATAGATAATTGCACGAGTGAATATACAACTGCATGAGAACTAGGAAGGGGAGGGATGGTGCCATAAGAATCTATAATAGTCGTGGAGGATGGGAGGTGATATTTGACTTGTGGAAAGAAGGACATAATTACATTTGAATTGCAGAAGATGTTCAGGTTGATTATTGGATGGGGGACCAGAAAGAATGAGAGTGGAACAATGGCAGCAATCACCTGGGCAAGATTTGATAGCAATGTGGAACAGGATGGTAACATGAAATTTCCTGAAGGGGAAGAGTGTTAGTTATTCAGAAGGTAAAACTGAGAAGACCCGAGGAGTTGTCAGGTGTGGGAACTAGGTGAGAAGGAAAAATGGGAAGGTTAAGGACTGAAACCAGTAGATAGACTGGTAGGTAACTGGATGAGAACCAAATTTGGTAGGGAAGGAGAAGAGCAAGTGTGTAATTCAGGATGTATCAGTTTTGAAGAACTACTTTAACACCTGAGTGGAGTCCTTTTTAGACAATAGTTATATAAACAAAGCTGTGGGCTCTGTTCAGGCCACTAAGTAGCTACTAAGAGAAGATACAATGAGTTTGAGGGTATTTTCCCAAGTCAGACCATGTAGAGAGTAACAGAGGCAGGATTAGAACCCAGACATCTTAATGTATAGCAGCAAGCTCTCTGGTACAGCTTATCACAGATCACTACTCAAAGGTAAGATTTGATCCTCAGCACCACAAGAACAAAAAAGCATCCTTTAACACAACTGTCCACACTTTATAGTCTTTCAATCTATGCTTATTCACAGTTACTCATGAAACCCAAAGTTCTTTTTTAGAGCAATTTTAGATTCACAGAAAATGGAGCAGAAAGTAGAGCTTTCATTTATCCCTAATCCTGATATACTCACACTGTTTCTATTGAAATGACAGGGGTACATCTGTTGTAACCTGTGAATCTGTATTGATGTCATAACCTAAAGTCCCTCCTTTACATTTTATTTCATCCTTTGGGTTGTACATACTGTGGGTTCTGACAAATATATAACATACATTTACAATTATTCTATAACATAGAATGTTTTCACTGCCTTAAGTATCCTCTGTGTTCTACATGTTCACCCCTTCTTTCCTTTTTAACTCTTATTTTTTTTACACTCTTCATAGTTTTGTCTTTTCCAGAATGATATATTTGGAATCATACAGTGCATAGTCTTTTCAACTTAGTAGTATGCATTTAGGTTCTTCCACATCTTTTCTTTAGTCTTTCCTTTTTTAGCTTTATTGAGATGTAATTGACAAGTAAAACGTGTGTGTGTGTGTGTGTGTGTGACACAATGTAAGATCTATTTACATTAGATGGTAAGATCTACTCTGTTGGCAAGTTTCAAGTATGAAACAGTATTTTTATTTGTAGTCACTATGCTATACATTAGGTTTCCAAAATTTTGTATCCTTTAGCCAACTTTTCTCATTACCCTCCCTGACCCCGCCACCACTGCTCCATCCCCTGGCAACCAACAGCAGCCGTTTTGCTTCCAGGAATTTGACATTGTTAGATTCCTCATAAAAATGTGATCATGCAGTATTTGTTTTTTGTGCTTGGATTATTTTACTTAGCATGTCCTTCACACTTTTCCATATTATTTCAAATGGTAAGGTTTCATTCTTTTTTTAAAATTTATTTTAAAAATAAAAGAAGGAAAACATATTAACAAACAGATATCCATCTACAAAATAGCATAAGAACAATACAAACAATACAGAGTTATAGACAAAGTTGTAGGAAATTAACAATGGTTGTTGTATTATGTACTGATATCTTCAAAGTGGTTTCTCAGGAAAACAAGTAGAGGCATGCAATACTGATCAAAAAGTAATCATTAAAGCAGTAGTATTTTATTAAGTATCTTTGCACCTATAATCATTAGGGAGATTGGTCTGTAGTACTCTTTCTTGGTTGGGTCTTTCTCTGGTTTTGGTCTCAGTATAATACTTGCGTCCAGAAATGAGTTAGGGAGAATTGCTTCCTTTTTAATTTCATTGAAGAGTTTGAGGAGTGTTGGTATTAAATCTTTGAATTTCTTGTAAAATTCTGCTGTGAATCCATTGGGGCCTGGGATTTTCTTTGTCAGTAAGTTTTTAATCACTTTTTCAATCTCATTAATTGATATTGGGCTGTTCAGCACTTTTATATCTTCCTGACTCAACCTTGGTAGTTCATACATATCTAGGAATCTGTCCATTTCTTCTGAGTTTTCTATTCTATGGGAGTAAAGATTTTCAAAGCAGGTATTAATGATCTTCTGAATTTCTGTATAATCTGTAGTAATTTCACCCTTTTCATTCCTTATTGCATGAATTTGAGTTCTTTCTTTTTTTAATAAGGTTGGCTAGAGGTTTATCTATCTTATTTATTCTTTTAAAGAACCAACTCTTTGATTCATTTATTTTTTGTAGGGTTTTCTTCATCTCTATTGCATTAATTACTGCCCTAATCTTTATAATCTCCCTTCTTTGGGCTTTGGGCCTGACTTGTTCTTCTTTTTCTAAAAGTTTGAGGTGCAGTGTTAGGCTATTTATTTGTTGTCTTTCTGTTTTCCTTATGTGTGAGTTTACCACTATAAATTTCCCTTTGAGGACTGCTTTCCTTGCATCCCACAGATTCTGGTAAGTTGTATGTACATTTTCATTTGTTTGTAGGTATTTTTAAATTTCTTCTTCAATATCTTCTGTGACCCATTGGTTGTTCAGGAGGTTCAGATTTATCTTATATAGTTTGGTGCTCCGGTATTTGGTTCATATGTGTTTATGACTGTTATCTCTTCCTCTTGCAGTTTTCCCCTGACAAGTATGTAGTGACCTTCTTTATCTCTTTTGATTGTGCTCAGTTTGAAGTTTACATTGTCTGCAAACATAATAGCTACACCTGCTTTTTTCTGGGTTCCTGATGTGTAGAGAAATGTTTTTCATCTTTTGACTTTCAGTCTATGGATTTCCTTTTGAGTAAAATGTGTTTCCTGTGTACAGCATATCATTGGATTTTGTTTCTTAATCCACTCTGCCAGCCCGTTTCTTTTGACTGGTGAATTGAGGCCATTTACATTTATGGTTATAACTGATATGTATTGACTTATCATTGTCATGTTATGTACTTGCTGTTGGTTTCCTACTTTTTCTACCTATTTAATTGCTTGCTCTTCTTGACCGTTCCTTTCTATTATTGTTCTTGAAATTGTGGTCATTTTTTTCTCTGTCTAGAATATCTTTTAGCACTCTTTGCAATGATGGTTTGGCACTCATGAAGTTCTTCAGTCATTCTTTGTCGTGGAAATGTTTTATTTCTCCACTGAATTTGAGGGATAGTTTGGCAGGGTACATCAGTCTTGGTTGTAAGCTGTTTTGTCTCAGGACCTGTAATACTTCGCTCCAAGCTCTTCTCAATTGGATGGTTTGTGCTGAGAAATCTGATGTGATTCTGATGGGCTTTCCTTTATAGGTAACCTGTTTCTTTTCTCTAGCAGCTTTCAATATTGTTCTTTTGCTGGAGATCTGGGATATTGACTATTATATGTCTGGGTGTAGTTTTATTTTGGTTATGGCTAGCTGGAGTTCTGTATGCCTCCTTTACCTGTATATCAGATTGTTTCCATGCTTGGGAAATTTTCTGCTATTATTTCTGCAAATATTTTTTTATGCCATTTGTGTTGCCTCCTACTGTTTTATTGACTCCTATTAGTCATACATTATTCCTCTTTGCCTCATCTTGCAGCTGTCAAATTGATTTTTCCTGGTTCTTTGTTGATGTTAAGAGAGCCTTTCTTTCACAATCATTAGCTACCATGCTTTCTTCAAAATCTGAAATTCTATCTTCCACTTTATTCAAGTGCTTTTGCCACTTCAGTGGAAGTTTTGATTTCCTGGATGTCTCTTTGAGTCTGTTTCATGCGTTCTGGTTCATTCCTATACTGTTCATTTAATGTTTCTGTCTGTTGCATATGTTCATCTTTTTAT
>NW_004955530.1:1662184-1680737 GCF_000276665.1 Chinchilla lanigera | reverse complement strand
TCTTGTCATGTTTGATACCAGATGCAGAATGCTCAGTCTCCCTCTTCCCTGGGAGCTTAGCAAAGGTCACTAGTGTCCCTAGTTTTCCTGGTGGTCAGGCTTGTCTCTAAGTGTCCACTGAGATGCACTGCTTAGTCTGGGGTTTTCTGGCAAATGGTGAAGTGTATCTAGTTCTCCCAGGTCTCGGATATGAACTGTGATGTCATCTGATGGCAGACCATCTGATCCATTGTCCCCTGACAGCTCAGGGCACGTGTATGACCCAGAATCAGGTTGCATTGGTGGCACAATGCTGTACCAGTGGTCCTGTATCCCCAGGCAGTTTAAGGTACAGGCAAAACCCAGATACGAACTGCAGGGTCAACACTTTGTGGACCACCTGATTCTGTGTCTCCAGGCAGCTCAGGATGTACACAGGAGCTAGATGTGTGCTACACTGGTGGTGATCATGCACTACCTGTGTCTGTGACCTCCAGGAGGTCAGAGCACAAGTAAAGCCCAGACCTGAACCATGGTGCCAGCAGTTCATGGAGCACCTGCTCTAATACCTCACTCTGTGCAAGGCACACACAGGGAGGGCACACATGTGAACCCTGATGATAGCAGTTCGTGGACCTTCTGAGTGAGGATCTCTGGTCTGCACCAGGTGCACAGAGGGCAGAGACCAATTTCATTCCTTTTAAAGGATCAACAATGTATCACATTTTCTTTAAACCTTTTTCTGTTGAGCACTTCAGTTGTTTCTGTGTGTTGGTCTTTTGAATGATGCTGCAATCAATTTGGAAGTATAGATATGGCTTCAACATACTAATTCCATTTCCCTTGATATGTATGCAGAAGTGGGATTGCTAGATCATGTTGTAGTTATAGTTTTAATTTTTTGAGGAATATCCATATTATTATCTGTAGCGTCTATAGTAATGGATGTACCAATTTACATTGTTGCCAACAGTGTACTGGCTTTCCTTTCATCTACCACATCCTTGCTAGAAGTTGTTATCTTTTTTATAACAAGCATTCCAGCAATGGCGTGATACATCACTGTAGTGTTCATTTGCATTATCCTCATGATTCATGATGATTAGCATTTTTTCATATACTTATTGGTTGGATTTATGACTTCCTTTTGAGAAATATCTGTTTAGATCCTTTGTCCATTTTTCAGTTATTTGTGTTGCATGTTGAGTTGTTTTCTGTTGAGTTCTTTACATATTTTGGATAAGATATATGGTTTGCAAATATTTTCTCCCATCTCATAGTTTGTCTTTCTCAACATCTTTTCATGAGTTGATAGCTCATTTATTTTTAGTGCTGAATAAAAGTCCATTGTCTGGATACACTATGGTTTACTTATGCACTGACCTACTGAAGGACCTCCTAGGGATTGTCAAGTGTTGACAATTGTGAACACAGTGGCCATAAACCTCTCTGTACAAGTTTTAGTGTACACAAATTTTCACTTGATTTGGATAAATACAAAGGAGTGTAATTAGTGAATTTTGTGGGAAGAATATGTCTAGTTTTATACAGAGTTGCCAAACTGTCTTTCATAGAAGCTGGACTACTCTGCACCCCAGTGGTAAATGAGAGTTCCTGTGTTCTATGCCTGGGCAGCATTGGTGGTGTCACTGTTTGGATTTTGGTATTCTAATAGGCATGAGGTGCTACTGTTTTAGTTTGTAATTTCCATAATGACATATGGTGTTTATCTTTTCTATTCTTTTTTTGTCATTTTTCTTCTTTTGAGAGATTCCCATTCAGGTTCTTTGCCCATTTTTAATTGGTTTAATTCATTTGTTGTTAAGTTTTTAAGAGTTCTTTATATATTTTGGATAAGAGCATTTCTTTGTCATATGTATTTTGCAAATATTTTCTCTAAGACTGTAGCTGATCTTCTCCTCGTGACAGTCTTTTACAAAAAGTTTCACTTTTATTTAAAGTTTTATGTTCTGTGTTGTCTGGCTCTGTGTATCAAAAATACTTTGGATCTGGGAAGTTCATTTTGAAAGTGAAACCCCTTTTGTGAATTCTGAAGTACTCTCTTGAGCAACACCTCAAATTTGATGTTGTATTTTATTCTTAAATGATCACATTATATGTGTCACCGCTGGCCTCCTCAAAAGGGATTGTATACTCTTGACAGTGGGCAGGTGTGGAGTTTTAGCCATAAACTGAGAGCTAAATATGTTTAGATTCTGGCTTTCTCACTGGGGAGAATAGAAAACAAACAGAAATTGAAATCTAGTACAGTGGTTCATGAACTGAATTCATTCCAAGATTCTTGAAAAGAGTTTGTGCTAGAAAGATGGCTCTGGTTAACTGATGGAGAGTTTGCAAATGGAAGTGTTTGTGAGCTGATGTACCACTTTTTAAGGTGAGAGTCAATATTTTCATGTGATGCATGATGAGTTTTGTGTTTTAGTGTAAGTTCCATCATACAGTGGCTATGACTTTGGTTAAATAAGCCTTACAAAGCCTATTTTCTTCTCTGTAAAATTGGAGTAGTACCGAGTGTTGTGACGGTTAACTATATGTGTCAACTTAGTTACCTGAAAGGTAAAACACTAATCTTCATGATGCTGCGATGGTATTTTTAGATGTGATTCACAGTTAAATTTAGGGTTTGAATAAAATACTTCCTCCATAATGTGAGTAGGCCTCATCTAATCACTTGCAGCCCTTACAAGAAAAGATTGCTTCCAGTTTGCCTACAGATCTGAGATAGTAACTTTAACTCTTTCTTATGTTGTTAGCCTGCTCTATAGATTTTTGGATTTGCCAGATGCAATGAGCATGTGGGCCAATTCTTCCTTTTTCTCTTTCTCCATCTCTGTCTACACACACACACACACACACACACACACACACACACACATACACACACACACACCCTGTTGGTTCTGTTTCTCTAGAAAATCTTGTGCTATCATTCAAATATATATAGTTTCCCTAAAGACCCATATATAAAGGCTTGATCCCTAGGTGGTGGTATTTGGCAGTACTTTGGGACTTTATGAGGTGGAGCCTGGTACCCAGTCCTTGTATTGGTGGAGGTGCCTTCCAAGGGGACCCCAGTCTCTTACTTTGCTACTCTTACAAACTCACCCTGTGAGCAGCTGCTTCACCATGTGCTTCTGTCATGATTTGCTGCCCTGCCAGAGGCCCAAGCCGAAGAGTTTCGACTTGAATTTCCAAAAACGTGAGCCAAAACAAACCTCTCTATTTCATAAGTAACTTGTGTCATATATTATATTATAATCCTTCAAAGCTAATTAATTCATCTATCACAGCTGTCTAATTACTGCTATGGTCGAGTAAATCAGTTAGTTTAAGTAACCATCACACACAAATATAAATGTTGTAAAACTGAAATATATGCCTGGCAAGTACAAGGTCCTGAGTTCAATTCCCAGTACAAAACAAAACAAAACAAAACAAAACAAAACAAAACAAAACAAACCTGAAATAGAGATAGACAGAAGCTTTCCTGTGTAATGGAGTGATGACTCCTTGTTCTTTATTGACATTTGTCTATCATAACCCATTTCTGTAAAATTATTACAAGAATTAAAGGACAGATCTAGTAGTCACAAATGAGCTCTGGAATGTGAGAAGAACTAGACTGTGTTGGATCTCAAGTATAAAGAAGAAAGGGAGCTGACTTGAGCATAAGGATTAGGAGGAAATAAGGTTACCAGATTCAGCATTAGGAAGTAACAGTCACCCTCTATGCAATAGGTTTTATATGCAGGTGTTACTAGAACTTCATTAGTACAGGCAAACCCAAAGTTACATAATGTTTTCTTGGAGGATGAATTCTCTGAAAGTGAGTCTAGAGGAAGAGTACTCTGAGACTTACACCCTGTGCTTATTTCAGAGACATTCATTTTCAAAGGATGTCATACACTGTCAAATGACCAGGTCAATAAATTAATCTTGTAGCTTAGGAGATCTATTTGTGAGTTTGAATGGAAAAGGTATTTTAATATCTTAACGTGAAATTCAGATCTGTCTCCAGGTTGTGTGGGATGTTCCTCATAAAGAAATTAAATACAGAGGAATAAGGACTTCCTTAATATATTATGCACATTTGATGCCAACAAGATAGGCAAATTTTCCTGATCAAAAGCTGCTATTACTTCCCTGTGTCTTTAGTAAATATATTTTCATTCAAATCATCTATTGTGTACTGACATGCAAGAGAAACATAAATTCCTAATAAAATATGGTCTGATATTATCTAATGTGTTAAATCTAGGAGTATTCTCAAGAACACAAAGTTTAATAGAACTTAAGGATTGTACTAACCTCATGACCATATATTTTTTAATTCCTGTAATAAATGACTTCTGTTAAGGTAATTTTAGGTAGATTCATCCAGAGTTTATTCATTGGTGCAAGTGCTGATGTACAAACAGCAAGAGGCTGAAAGTATGCATAATCAATAATGCATCTGGAGGCTCTTGACTGAGTTTAATAAGAGTATTTATTAGACTATTTCCTCTCAATATCTCATCTCATAGCTAATTATTCAAAGATGCCAGGGGAACTTGGCTGCATTGACTCTCCTTCCTTTGGACAATAAGAGGAAATAATCCCCAGAAGGATGAACTGTACTTTTCTGAAATGGTTCCATGAATATTAGAACCTGTGTCTTCAAAATTATGCATGGTTAGCACATATTGGACAGTCTTTTATTTACTCAACATTCATTTATTCAGAAACATTTATTAAATGCTTTCTGGATGCTAGGCACTGTGGAGGATTCAGCAGTCAATTTCTTCATTGTCTGTGTATCATTAACAGAAGGTAGAAAAGAAACTGGTAAACTAATAAAGAAAAATACTATATAGCTAACACATATAAATCCTAAAAAAGTGAAATGGTTTATTAAAATTCAGGCAGAGGATTGGTAGTGCTAATAGTATCAGGTAAAGAAGTCCTCTTCAAGGAAGTGACTGAATTGAAGATTAGGGAAAACCCCTAGGAAACTATGAAAGGCCCTGAAGCAATGTGTTAGTTTTATGTCTCTATGATAAAATACCCAAGAAAATAAACCTAAAGAAGGAAAAGCTTATTTTGGCTTAGGATTTAAGAAGTTTCAGTCCATGGTCAACTAGTTCTAATGTAGAAACATGGCAGAAGAGCATGACCAGGAAAAGCTGTTCACCTTGGGGAAGCCAGGAAGCAGAGAGAAAGAGAGAAAAGAAAAAGCTTACCTCATGGCAATCAGGAAGGGGTGGGGAGGGAAAGAGGGGGATAAGCGAGGGAGGAGGGAGAAACAAAGAGGGTGGGAGCATGACACAGTCTCCAAGGGCATGTCCCCAAGGACATACTTCCTTCAACTTGGGACTTACCTTCTCAGTTTCCATCACTTCCTAGTAGCCCATCAGATTATGAACCCATGAATGGATTTATGCATTGGTGACTCAAAGCCCTCATGGCCCAATTTCTTGCCCAAACTCCCACTTCTGAACATTATTACATTGGAGATCAAGCCTTCAACAAATGAGACTATGAGGTATGTTTGAGATTTGAGCCATAACATGTTGGACTTAAAAGGAGGTCAGCCTGGCCACAGTGCAGAGGATGGGGCTGACAGCAGTCTGAGTGAGCAATACACAGGATCCTGTCAGCTGTGACTGGGAGAGGGCCTCTATTCTAATGGTGCAGGATTTGGGAGTGACTGGAGTGCTTTGAGCTGGGGAGCTACATGGTCTGTTTTTCCTTTCTTCTGCCATTTTCTCTCTGGACTTTTCAAGGATGCTAACATTCAGTTTTTCTGAATCAATATTTCAGATAATAAATTCTCTGGATAGTTCCTATCCAAGTAGCCTCATTTTATGTAGCAGTAGTAGTAGCCATATTTTGTAAAATAACTGTGTGATGTTCCTAACATTTTTTGGTTTAATATCACATTATATAAAATGAAATTTGGTTCCATTATATCAGAGTTTACTCAGTGACAGCTATAGACCACATCCCATATACAAATATATGTTTTATTTGGTCCATTTGGAATTTTGTAAATTGAGGAATTTAAAATTGAGAAATTTTATAAATGGAAATCATAAATTGAGAAACAAGTAATCTGATAGGCTTATTTATATATATATACAAAGGCCCCTGTTTGGAAAATGTTACAGAAAGAGCTAGCAAGATGGAAGTTAAGAGAATCCTAAAAGATAGAAACACAGAGGTGACAGGTTCTACAGAGCTGCAGATAAAAGCCCAGAGGTGGGCACTCAGTATATAGAGAGTGTGGGATTTGGAAAGTGTCATAAATAGAGCTTTAGAGATCTAAGATCAACACATATATGTACCCATATTGTATGTGTTCAGACGCTTATTAGATGGATGATGTTGGACAAATTACTTTATCTTTCTATGCCCCAATTTTCTTCTCTGAAAAATTGGGATAATAAATACTTTCAACCTAGGTTTGCTATGAGCACTAAGTAATTAATGCAAATGGAACAGAACAGTGCCTGTCACTTAGTAGCATCTGATTGGTTATTATCATCACTATCTTTCTCACTTACAGATGAGAAAATGTGACATGCAGAGAATTCATTGACATGGCTGAAATTACCCAGCAAGTTAATGGAACAGTCAAATCCCAGACATGAAGTCTTTTAAGGAGCAGGGCTTCTTTGTTACCATGCCCAATTATTTTAATTATTCAGGAATAACAAAAATTGCCAGTTTTACCTCTGCTTAGCCCAAACATATCTAAACTAGTAGTTCTCAATCTCAACATCCTTTAAAAGTCTTAAAAGTTGTTGAGGACTCTAAAGAAATTTTTTTTTTTTTTTTTTTTTTTTGCAATTTGGGATTGAACCAAAACATTTCCACTGATCTAAATCCCCAGCCCCAGCCCCTTTGTCAGACAGGGTCTTTTTAAGTCACTAATTTGTCCAGTATGGGCTTGAATTTATGATCTCTGGGCCTCAGCCTCCCAGAAAGCTGGGCGTATAGGCATGTGCCACCATACCAGGCCAAGAGATTATTTTATGTGGTTTATATGTATTAATATTGACTATATAATTATTGTTCCCACCAAAAATACTTAGCGAGGGATGTCATTGTTATATTTTTGAAAATCTCTAATGTCTGACACAGTGACAGTTGTATACTCATAATCCGCTTCTGTAGTCTTTTAAATCACTGAAAAAGTCCAATGTATGCTCATGTTTTCATTCATATGAAAATAGTTTTAACGTGACACTTCTTGATAGTCTGATATCCCTCGACCTCACTTTGAGAACCGCTGATCTGGATAAAATCTAAGACTTGAGATGGGAGAGATACAAACCCTGCTCAGGTCTCAGAATTCACTTTAGAGGTGAAAACTCAATAGCCAAGAGCAGACTTTTCCAGGGGAAAAAAGATTTGTTTCCTTTGCATGAGGTTATTGTTTCCAGTAAAATACCATTGTATTAGATGTCCAAAGTCCCCCCCAAATATTTATTGCTTTGCTTAAATATGAAGTAACAGCCCTTCAGCCCCTTCTTCCAGTTTTACATGTCTAAAGGAGCTGAAGCAAAACAAAGGTTGTGCCCATTTGCTAGTTTTTGTTTTGTTTTGTGTTTTTTTAATTTTTTTATTTTTTTTAAGACAGCGTCTCACTATGTAGCCCAGGCTGGCCTTGAACTCTCAGTGATCCTCTTGCTTCAGCCTCCGGAGTGCTGGGATTACAGACATGTGCCACCACATTTGGCTTGCATTCGCTGTTAATGAGTAAAAGAATGTGCTCTGAAATCACCAACAATGAGAAACATTGTATGTACTTGCCTATTTTTCTTCTTGTCCCTCCAAACTCCTTGGTGTTCCTCAGTATTAGTGCACTCTGGATGCAAGTTAGGTCATTCCAGTGTCTTCTTTTTTGCAGTTGATGAGCATAGATGAGGTGTTTGAATGATAAACTTTACTTAATAACAGAGTCAATGACCTGTGAAGAATTTAGCTCTTTTCTTCTTGGCCAGGAGGTCTTCACAGTTCTGAAGACTGGCTCTTACACAGACTGATTTAGAGAAGGAATTATTTATAATCAACTCAGCAAAGCAACTGATACTCTTGGCTGTACATAGAGAAATTTTGGATGAATTGTTTCTTGTAATGGGTTTCATTCTGGTGAGGTCTGAGTATTTGTGAACTTTTCAACAGTTTAGATATTTCATTTTTTTAGGCAAAGCTTGAGGTCCCACATTCTCAATGAAAATTTATTGGCTAGTTACTATACTAGACCCAATGATAAATACTGGTGACTTAGAGAGATAAATGTCCAAAATTTGCATATTTGAGGAAGTTGGGAGATGTATGACTGATAGATATAAATTAAGTATATATGAAATAAATGTGAAAAATACCATGCTAGAGACAAAGATCCACTACTCTAGAAGACAAGCAAAGGGAAACCAGTCCTCCCTGAATGATTTGTCACACATTTCATATTGGCATTTTTAGAAAAGTAAGGGAAAGGTATTCTTGATGAAGGAAACAGAATGGTAGAGGTTCGGAGTTGTGAAAAGCCCAAGGGGTACAGGAAGTGATGTATTCCCTGAAAGCGCAGGGTGCACAGGAGTTGAAAAGCTGGAACAAGATGGGCAGGAAGGCTGTGGTCAGTCCGTGGCAGGCCTTGTGGGGGCGGAGTTTCAACTTTATCCTACAAGGTGTTTTCTATTGAGAGGTATGCTTCAGAGAGATCTTCCTGCTGGTGGATATGCAGGAATGAGAAGTGGGACAGAAAGCATTTCAGCACGTTCTCTGAAAGGCTGGATGGTTTACTTCACAAAGTAAGACAGTGCTGGGAAACAGAGGGAGACTGTGAAGATGTGGAAAGGTGTGTAGAGCTCGAGGCAACCAGACTAGAGCCTGGATGTGGAGAATGTAGGGTAGTCTGGAGGACCAGCACTGGAACCAGCACCGGCGAATTAAGATGGTCACCAACTCAGACGTACAAAAACTGCAGCAAGAACAGGAGGTGATAGAAATCCTGATAATGCCTTTATTTTATTTTTCTGAGGGCCTAGATTTATTAGATTTTATCATTAAACATTATTAATCTTAAACATAAGAATTATAGTTATGCAAACCAAACTTACACTAATGGGTCCTATTCTTTTTTTTTTTATCAGTAATTTTGTAGATTGCTAAAACTTTTCCCAGTATGTATAGAATCCTTATTCAGAGTGGTATGCTTCAAAGACAAATTGCAGCTATATAGAGTACTTTCAGTTAAAGTACATTACGTGCATATTACAAATTATGAGGTACATTTAAACAAACTAACCAAATAGTCTTATTTTATAATGCTTTAACCTAACTTTGACCAAAAGATCTTTCTCCTAACTTGTTTTATCATCTTTTTTCTTTTTATTTTATGAAAAAAAATGAAACAAATTGTCATAATCAAATAATGAGAATAGCATCCCTATTGTCTTGCTTTGTGGCTGTTCTTTAAGGCAGAGGAGGTAAGGATAAGTTGATTGGGGCTGGTGTTTTTGATCTCTAGTTTTCAAGGCTGATTATTTCCTACCTAAGTCTTATTTTAGGGGAAATGTCATATGTTGCCTTGTCTATGGTAGTACATTCAGCAACAACAGTGGCATCTGATGACAACTGGATATTGACAAACCCTAGGAAGCACTCATGAACATCCCTTCACCAAAACAGATTGATTTTAGTCAAGACAGTTAGGCCTCCCTTCTACTGACCTACAGTAATTTGGAGCACAGATTTCTCCCGGTTGTTGGCAGCAGTGCCAGGGTGTAAATGTATCAGCACCTGACTACATGCCTTCTTCTTCAGGACTGCACCCTCTGATGATTGCTCCCACCAAATCTGGCCTCCTACAATGAAATGCAGGGCCCGTGATCTTCCTGGTCTGAGCCCGGGCCTCAGAGACTCTCAGGAGACCCCTAGTTAGCTCCTACCCTCTCCAAGCCTTTCTCACACGCTGTTGCTCACCCAGTCTCTGTGGAAGGGATCACTTCAGTTCTTAATCGAGACTCTTCTCCTGGGTCTTGGTCTCTCCTTAGCTGTGACTGTCAACTCTATTGCCCCGTTCTGTAGAGAACCCAAGGACTGAAGGCGGAGCACACAGTGCCTGGGTCCTCCTGGCCCCATGAGATATGGCTGGCATGGTGTGGGCTGGGGCTGGGGCACATGCTTCCATTTGGCTCGTGGCCAGAAGGCAGTGGTGTCTGGGTAGTGACTTTGAACACTCTGAATTTGACTGACTTGGGTATGTAGAGAGGTTGGGAAGAAGTTACAGAACATGTTTTCTTTCCTGAAGTTCTTGTAACATACTTTGTGCTACACATGAATGTGTTTACGAGCCTTTTATTGTCTTTTGTATGGATATCTTATGCCTTCAGGTAGAAATAAAGTTTTCAAAGGCTTCCACGTGTTTTTTGTCTTTAGTAGCAAGCTGTAAAAAGGCAGCTACAATGGGTTTTACCTCTTTTATTTTCTCACAGTGCCTAATACAGGGATAGGCTCAAATTAGGAAATAAGCACCTAAATACTTTCTTTAAAGTCTGGAGATAGAGAATAAAGGCAAAAAAGATTTTAGAAAATTGAGCAATTAAAGTAATTCAGAGGACTTAAGAACCCTTGTAAAGACCTATAGAAGTGGGAAAAAGATGAAATCCAGAGATACCAAGGAAGATGAATGATATGGACAATGATTTTAAAAAAATTTTAGCACTCAAACTAATTGAAAAGAAAATGGTGGCTAGAGGGAATTTAAAAAGCTTGTTTTGGTACATACTTTTAGAGAATACAAACAAAACATTATCCAAGCTTAATAAGGTGGTTGAATATGCTAATTTGATATAATTTTTATAAAAAATTGTGCTCTCTAAATAAAAACATTATTTTGTATAACTAAAATGAAACATCAGCATCTTAAACACCTTAAAAATGATGCTTTCAGGAGTTTTACACCCCATGGAGGGAATTACTGACTATTGATCGATTGAAGGGTAAATTATTATACAGAGATAGATATAAACTGGTGGAATGGATGGATTTTTTTGTTTGTTTCTGCAGTGATAATGACTTTGTCAAATGAATGTTTACCTTAGTCTTATTTCTGGGCTATAGGTAACTTTCTTTCTATCTCACAGCCATATATCATTACTTTTATTACTTTGTAATTGGTATTGTTTTGTTTTACACATTGTTAGAAGTCTAAATTCTGGTCACCACATGTGATCCTGTCATGACTTTATCTACTCTTAATATTCAAGCAGAAGTATCTTAAAAGGCCTGTCAGATCAATAAGATGATGTCATATCTCATTTAAATAAAAGTAGCTCTAAGGCTGGCACTGAGGAAAGGCAAGTACAATTAAAATCTGTGACTCTTCAGCTCCCTTTGCTCTGTCATGCATAAGAGCAGGCCAGGCTGAGAAACTCTGACAGAGGCAGTAGGGACTTTAACTGAGGACAAGGAGGGCTCGTGCTGTATTCCTTAATTATGGATGTACTCTCAAACACCAAAGATGCAATTCAAATCCATTGTGATTCATTGACAACTACAGCTTACTTAAATAAATGACCATTTAATTCAAAGAAGTATAAAAGGCTTTTTTATAAGCAAGCTGCCTATGCATTTTTTATTTCTTCAACACAGCACTTTGTTTCCTTGCTCAATGCGTTACTGGAGCCTAATGTTCTCATGCAACAGTAGAAAACCAAAATTTGTTGTCATGTTAAAGAATTGAGTACAAAAATCCTTGTATAAATTAAAAGAATGAATAAATTTACACATAGCTAAGTGCAAACCATTTCCAGCTCATGGCAAGTAAGTGACAATCCACAATGTTCGGAACACATCAGTAACAATAGAAACAAGGTCTGAAAGCTTACAGTTTCCTACCCTGTTAATCAGCAAGACAGAAGCGACAGCTGGTTTGTGAACTCCTGCCATCTCCCAAAATCTTGGGTCAGTGAGCTCTGACTCATTAAGAGCCTGCAGAGATTGATGAACTGTGGCTGTACATATCACCAAACCGTGGATTTCACCTCAACAAGCATGCTCAGCTCTGCCACCAACTGACAAAGCCACGTGGATCAAGGGATCAGGTCAAAGATATGCACAGGGTACTTAACATAGACCAAGGGAGCAGTTCACTTGACTACAAGGTCAAAATCGTAAGAAGTTCTCTGATCCAGTGCTGATATCAGATATAAGCTTCAAGGATAAATTTCTTTCAAAGGCTTATTTTAATTTCATGCAGCTGGCATAAGGTGTGGACATTTGCCTGGGGAAATTATACTTCAGAATCAGCCCATGGTGCAGGTGCCTGGCACCTGATCACTTCATCTGAAAGCATTTGTGGTAGAGCATGAAGGGGCCTGGCTCATCCTGTGTCTGCTTGCTGATCCACATTCACTGGAAGGTGCACAGGGAGGTTAGGTTGGAGCCACTAATGCATGCCAAATACTCTCAAGGGAGTGATGGTCTTGATCTTTATAGTGCTGGGTGCGAGTGCTATGATCTCCTTCTGCATTTTGTCCACAATGCCTGGGTACATGGTGATACCAGTATATGGCACTGTGTTAGCATAGGTGTACTTATTTCATAGTGAAGGTGATATCTCAAAAATGCTGCAAGATTCCATGCCCAGGAAGGAGGGTTGGAAAAGAGACTTAGACTAGAACTGCTTGTTGCTGATGTTGACCATCTGGTTGACTCGTAGCTGATAGCTCTTCTCCAGGGAGGAGAATGCAGTGGTAGCCATCTCCTGCCTGAAGTTTAGGGTGGCAACACAGCATTTTATTGATGTCATGCATAGTCTCTCACTTGGTTGAAGTGATGAAGCTGTAGTCACAATTCCTTGGGATGTTTAGGTTCTGGCCAGCCAAGGCCAAGGGCAAGATCATGTGGGGAAGGTTACAGCCCTTCAGATGTGCACCACGTGTGTTACTCTATTGTGAGAGTCCATGACAGTGTCTGTGGTGTGCTTGGAGGCATACAAGAACAGCACCTCTTGGATTGCTGGGGTGTTGAAGGACTCACCTGATCTGAGTCATCTAATCTCTGTTGGCTGTGAGGTTCAGGGTACCCTTTGTCAGTGGCAATGGATGCTCCTCAGGGCCTACACACAGCTCATTGTGGAAGGCACTAGATCTTTTCCATGGCATCCAGCCTGGTGACAGTGCCATGCTTGAACACTACATGGGCAGGAGGGCATTGTCTCCAGTGATACCAGCTTTGCACATGCCAGAGCCATTGCCAGTGATGAGCATAGAGATTTCTTCATCCACTGTGATCTGCGATGGCAGAGAGCAGAGCAGTGGGAGGCTACAGAGTGAGGGCCAGCAACTGCAAGTTAGCCATATTGTATTTGGTATCCCCAGAGAATCTATGATTCTGAACATAGACCTGCACCTTGCTTCTGCTCCGTGCACCTTCTTCAGTGAGTATAAGAATGTGTTTACCTACTGTGTGTTTGCTGTGTGTTCTCAGTTTGCGTTTCAGCTTAGAGGAGAGTTTCCCGATGATCAGCTTTCTTCATTTGTACTTAGCATCATATACAGCATCATATATATTACTTTTTATGGCTTCCAACATGCCGTTCCAATGAAAAAGAAATGTGATTACAGGGCAACAGGAGTTAATAACCAGTGTTAGGATGCTATTGCTTAAATGGTTTCTCAGTTATGTTCCAATTGGTTTCCTGTGTTGATAAAATGAAAGCTTCCTTAACAGTAGAGTTCACATTGTAAAGGTGAGTAGAAGTTTCAGAATTCATGCTCACATTTAACATTTAATGGCACTCAATTTTCCTGACTTTTATTTTTGACATAGTGCTCCAGTTTTCACCTGTCACAGACACATTTCTACTTGGACCAAATGAACTCCTTGTTGGGCCAAATGAACTCCTCTTATTAAGTTTTGTGACATACTGCTCAAATATTCATTGACTTAGTCAGTTGTTATTGATTTAACAAACCTGGCCCCTTTCAACACATAGTGTCACAGGTGCAGAAGGGGTTCAAATGTTCCTATGGTATTGATGAGGAATTTTGTCATGTGAATGCCAAACAAGCAGCTCTGTAGCCAAAATTTCTTGGTGGCCCAAATATAAAGTCTTTTAATTTAAGGTATGTGATGCTATAATGAAAATATTATCAAAGCAGCTGTCCTATGTGTACAGATTTTCTGTTTTTATTCATGTGTATGCATCTATTACAAACATAGCACAAATAGAATATAAAAAGAAGTTAACACTCACAGCCAAACCTGTTAAATTTAGTTCAACAAATTGTATGAAACCCTCCATCTGTTTGCTACATTATCCTCACAATGATAATAGGCAAGGCAGATTTGCTAGCTGAGTTTTATAGAGAGAATGGCTTGTTCAAAAAATATATAATAAGCTCCCCTAAATGAAAACCAAAGCAAACAGCATTATTTTCTTTTCTGTGGCTTTGAGTGTTTATGTTGTGATGTTACATTTACACAGATGTTATTACTGATCTTTTGTGCCAGAGGGTGTCTTTGAAGCTTGTTTATCAGTGATTATTGCTCTGGCCAGTAGGAATGTTTCAAAAGAGCAAATAAGTGCAAGGAGCAGGTCTTTTGGTCATGAATGCTGTTTTCTCCTTCAGTGCCTTTTCTCGCTGGTTGATTCTTGGCACTGCAGATACAACATAAATATTTTAAAAATATATGTATCACAAAGATCTTTATCATGTATTAAACTATAAATGGAGCAGGATTCATATCATAGTGGCCTTGATATTTGTGCTGGATCAAAAGGAGTGCTTAGCACAAATGCCAGTTCTTCATGAGGAGCTTCGCTTAAACCCAACACCCACATCACCTTAGCAGTAAGTGTAATTGTTGGGATCATTTCAGAAATCTTATGACATGTCTTTCTAGAAACTCAAAATGGCAAATACAGTTTTGTCAACAGCTACCTCAGTTCTCAGATACTTCCTTTGTGATACATTCTAAAAATATTTTCATTCTAAATGAATAATTACATAGCTACTATTATGTGGGAAACATCTGTGTTATGCATGTATAGAGACCAAAGATAAATGGATAAATGAATCACAACCTATGCAGATTCAAATATTTACTAAAAAATTTAGTTAGTCTTTTATTCTACTTGACACTATTTCCCCTTTTAGCTTTTAGCTATTTTGGTTATATGCATGCAAAAACCTTAGAACCTGTCAAGAAGGTATGTTATGCATCTGACATTATTCATTATTTTCATCATACTTTTTTCTTTTCTTTTTTTTCTTCCCTCCCTTTTTCCCTCCCTCCCCTCCTTCTTTCCTACCTTCCTGCCTTCTTGCCTTTTTTTCTTTCTTTCTTTTTTGAGGCAAGATTTTGCTACGTAGTTCTGCCTGGCCTGGGATTTGCTGCATAGCTCAAGTTGGCCTCAAACTTATAATCCTTCTGTCTCAGCCTCTCAATTGTTGAGATCATCATTCTAATATATTATTATTTTTACATAAACAATGTCAGGGGCAGCCCTTAGAAATGAAAACACAGCCTATAGACATGCAGCACAGAACACGTTTCTGTACACACCGTCATTAGTGGATCAATGTCCCCACATTCTCTGGGTGTCAGGGACCATACTGTTCTTTTGTATCTAATGGTGCACCTCCTGCTGCCACATCTTACATAACCAGAAGAAGACTTGCATTCAGCTTTTCAACCTTCATTTATTTGGAAACTCCTGAGGAATATGTCCTTGTTATCCAAAGCTGTTTTGGGGCGGTGGTGCATGTGGGACTTTCATGGCAGGTTACTTCTCCAGGTTGCTGCCATGAGTCACTATTTTGTTTCACCTGAGTTTGTAGCACAGTTATGATTTGATATCAATATTTTACAAGCTCCATTGAAGAACTGCAGATAGTTTAGGAAATTACAACACATAAAAAAATTAAATGTGAAGCTGCTTATTGGAACTTCCAGATTTCACAGGCCATATTCATTTCCTGGATGTTCTATATTCATTTTCCTCCTCCGATCCAAGTTCCTGGTCATGCTCACCTCCACAGCAGGAGTATGTTTGACCAGGTTTCCTCTGTTCAGAATTGTGACACCTCACCTTTTACTTGAGCTCACTGAAAAACAAAAATATTTTCTCTTTACCACAAAATCTGGTCAATAACATAGTAAATCTGTAACCTTATTCTTCGATGCAACTCTACCCTCACTTTAAAAAAATGCCTTTTATATTATTAGAAGCTTTTGGCATCTGGGTTTTTCAGCTCACCTATTCCTACAAGCAAGATTTACAAACTAAGTGTACTGTATTTGGATCCTGGTAAATATAGATGGGTGATGTGGGCTAGGTAGGTATAAGAAACAGCATGTTCTCTTCAATTTTTCCTGAAATAAATGAGTAGGTTTGAGAGGGTATCTTTTATTATACTTTTGATAGAAAAAGGTATTAGGATGCGTAGCCCCTCCCTGTGTGTGCCCTGTGCCGAGTGAGTGAGTGCACCAAGAGCTGCTGGTCCTGCGGTTTGAGTCCATGCTTTACTTCCACAGCCATGGTTACCAGCTGAAACTCACAGAGAGCGAGCTGAAACTCGTGGAGAGAGCCAGACAGAAGGTCCTCACTCAGAAGCCCCAGCGACTTCTCTGGCTGGGGGTGGCGCATGTGGCCTCACACAGCATGTGCCCTAGGCTGAGTGAGCGAGTGCTCCAGGAGCTGCTGGTCCCATGGTTCGAGTCCATGATTTACTTCCACTGCCACGGTTCCCAGCTGAAACTCATGGAGTGAGCCAGGTATTTCCCATCTACTTCCTGGGGGTGAGCGGGCAAACCAAGAACCAGCCACCATTACAGACTAAGTCTCTGCCCTCTGGGAACCTGTGGCAGACAGAAGGTCCTCACTCAGAAGCCCAAGGAACTTCTCTGGCTTGGGGGGTGGTACATGTGGCCCCTCCCTGCGTGAGTGAGTGAGTGCTCCAAGAGCTGCTGGTCCCACAGTTTGAGTCTGTGCTTTACTTCCACCGCCATGGTTCCCGGCTGAAACTCCCAGAGAGCGCCAGGTATTTCCCATCTACTTCCTGGAGGCACAGTGGGCGACCAAGGACCAAGCCACAATTACAGACTGAGTCTCTGCCCTCCCTGCACCTGTGGCAGACAGGAGGTCCTCACTCAGAAGCCCCAGGGATTATTCTAGCTGGGGGTGGCATGTGTGGACTCTCCCTGTGTGTGCATGTGCCCAGTGATCAAGTGCTCAAACATCTGGTGCTCCAGTGGTTCAAGTCCATGCTTTGCTTGAGGCAACACAAGTGACATGAAAAGAATATTTGCAGAAATAATAGAAGAAAATTTCCCAAGCATGGAAACAGAACCTGATATACAGGTAAAGGAGGCATATAGAACTCCAAACAACCATAACCAAAATAAAACTACACCCAGACATATAATAGTCAAGTTCCCAGATCTCGAGCAAAAGAATAGATATTAAAAGCTGCTAGAGAAAAGAAACAAATTACCTATAAAGGAAAGCCCATCAGAATCAGAGCAGACTTCTCAGCACAAACCATCCAATTGAGTAGAGCTTGGAGTGAAGTATTACAGGTCCTGAGACAGAACAGCTTCCAACCAAGATTGATGTACCCTGACAAACTATCCCTCAAATTCAACAGAGAAATAAAATATTTTCATGACAAAGAACAATTGTAGAACTTCATGAGTGCCAAGCCAGCATTAAAAAGAGTACTAAAAGATATTCTAGACAGAGAAAAATCTGAATGCAATTTCAAGAACAACAATAGAAATGAAATGTCAAGAAGAGCAAGCAAGTAAACAGGTAGAAAAAGTAAGACACCAACTCAAGTAAATAACATGGCAATGATAAATCAATATGTATCAGATATAACTATAGATGTAAATGGCCTCAATTCTCCAGTCAAAAGAAACAGACTGGCACAATGGATTAAAAAACAAAATCCAACAATATGCTGTATACAGGAAACACATTTCACTCAAAAGGAAATCCATAGACTAAAAGTCAAAGGGTGGAAAGCAATCCTCCATGCAACAGGAACCCAGAAAAAAGTAGGTATAGCTACTATGTTTGCAGAAAATGTAAACTTCAAACCGACAACAATCAAAACAGATAAAGAACATCTCTATATAGTAGTCAAGGGAAAACTGCAAGAGGATGAGATAACAATCATAGACATGTATGCATCAAATATCAAGCTCCAAATTATATAAGACAAATGTTAAGAGGCATGAAAACCCATAAGATTAATAACACTATTGTAACAGGGGACCTCAACACCCCATTGACACAAACAGATAGGTCAAGTGGACAAAAAATCAGCAAGGAAATAACAGATCTGAATCAAAGCTGTGAACAAATGGACTTAGTAGATGTATACAGAGTGTTCCACCCCACAACATCAGAATACACATTTTTCTCAGCTGCACATGGGTCTTTCTCTAAAATAGAACACATCCTAGCCCATACAGCATACCTTCCAAAATGCAAAAGAATTGAAATTATCCCATGCATATTATCTGACCACACTGCAATGCAATTGGAAAT